>NW_028139910.1:0-39988 GCF_965202585.1 Thalia democratica | reverse complement strand
TATTGAATATATTTTTCAGTAAGTATACTTCTAAACATCATTACTTTCTTATTATTACTTTTAGATATTTTTTGATACTGCTCATCAACCATTCAACTGTTAACATGCTTACATTCTTGGTCAGTTTTTTTATCTCAAAAACAGTATGGGCTACCTGAAAACTTAATTGATTGGTTTGATAACTTTTTAAATAATAGATAACAAAAGGTACTCATCAATAATACGCTTTCTGACTCTTTGACAATCTACAGTGGAGTACCACAAGGTGGTGTAATTGGTCCCCTTCTTTTTTTAATTTATATTAAGGCCATACGGGGGGATTTACATTTTTTTTTTACGAAAATCAACTTTGGCTTAAAGGACAAACTACAAGCCAGTTTTTATAGTATTCAAAAATATAATATAATTTTTGAGATATTTAATTTTTTGTAAAATTTTTTTAATATAAACGTAAAGACCGCAAATATTTTAGGATAGTTTTCTTGGAAATTTAAAAATTCACTAAAAATCTATCTTCTTCATTTTTCAAGCAACTTTCTTCAAATTTCCAGGAAACGTTCCTTATAATAAAAGAAAAAAAACGTTACTTTAGAATTTTAGTAATTTAAAAATATAAAATTTATCACAGAAAAAAAAAGTGTTTTTTTTTTTCAAAAGAAATGTATTTTTACAAAAAAAAAATTTAATTCCAAAGTAACGTGTTTTGTTATTGTATAAAGATTAGACTGTAAAAGTTTGAAGAAGATTGCTTGAAAAATGTTGGAGGAGATAGATTTTAAATGAAATAGTTTTTTTTTACTGTTTTAGTTTTCCCTTCCCATAGGGAACCTATTATGCGCCCGACTTTTGACTGGTCATATCTCAAAAAAATATTTGAACTTTTTAAAACGATAAAAAGCATCTTGAAGCTTAGAAAAAACTCTATAAAAAAGATAAACTTGTAAAATACATGGTTTACCCCTATGGCCTTTATGATATTTGTTCAAACATTGATATCAAAAGTGAGAAGCTTATTCGAGATGATGCCAACATCTTTAGTCAGTCAAGTACTTCATTATAAACTATGTTAGATAATTTTTACATATGGTTAAAAACAAGAAAGCTAAACTTAAATCCTAGCAAATGTAAAATTCTAACCATTAACAAAAAAAAATGTTTTCCAACTGACCTCTTAATCAATAACACCAAGTTACCAGAAGTTAAAGTTTTTAAAGATTTAGGAATTTATATTTCCAAAAATTTAAAATGGAATGAACATATTAACTATTTATATAAGATTGCACATACTTCATGTTACCAAACATTAAAAAGTTTTAAAACTAATTCTGCTTCAATTCTGAAAAAAACTATTCAAAACATATGTTCGCCCTAAACTTGAGTTTAATACTCAAATTTGGTCCCCCCATTTAAAATAGGACATTAATAAAATTGAATCTGTGCAAAGGAGTTTTATCAGTCATATTTGTAATCGTTGCAACATATCTTACACATAAAATAATGAAAGAATGATTAAATTTGGCTTGGAATCACAGGAATATAGAAGATTGGAATTTGATCTATAAACTCTTTACAAAATTATCAATGGCAAATATGAAAGTTTTATTAACCAATTTTTTAGTTTTTCCCAAAATAAATATCAACTAAGAGGAAATAGTTTGAAAATAAAATGTAAACATGATTTTCAAAATAGTCAGTGGCGAGGCGCATTTTTTCTCAGAGCAAAAGCTATGTGGAACAGACTACCTCAAGATATAGTATCTTGTGAGGGGGTCGAACAATTTCGTTTAAAGCTAAAAAAATTTGATTTGATTACAATAAATATCAGTAAAATTCACTAATTTTCTACTATAAACAAATTAGAAAAATATTTTTCTACGCCTCCCCCTACAAACTATTAGTTTACTTTTATTTCTTTTGTTACTATGAATTTTGTTTTATAAGCGATGATTTTAGACAAACTTCTTTATTGTGTGTATAAGTAATATATAAGTTTAAATTTTTTGAATTGAATTTTTTTTTAAATTTAGTTCTTTTGTATATCATATTGTGTTTAACATGTATTTTCATTTAAAAAGTTTGATTTAAATAAGTTTATTTTCTTTTTCTCTTTTTGTGTGTCCTCTTTAAGTGGCTCAGGTTTTGATCCCTGAGTCCAACATTGCACAATAAACAATATAATAATAACAATAATATTTAAGCTTTATACACACTAATTTGTAGTTTTTTGAATTGAATATACTAGTTTTTTTTGTTTCAATTTCCATAAAACTATCTTAATGCTGGCCAGTTTAGTTAAATTGGCCTCATGTTGATTATGATCACTTTTTTGTGTCAAAGACTGTTGGTAAAATTTCTCTGAGTTTTCATGAAGTATCTTTATAAATAATTAAATTTTTTACACCTCATTATAGAGTATTCATAGTGAGTTAGAAAGTTTTTTTATTTGAAAAATATTTGAACATTCTGTAGTCCGTTTACTTTATTTTAAAAAGATCCCTAAAAATTCTAAAGTTCTGTCTTATAGAAGTTGTATCTTTTTTACTTCGACTTTTAAATTAAGGGTAAAGGGGGGGGATTTTTACTAAAAATGAAATTGGATCTTATATGAAAGATTAAAGTACAAACTACAGGCCAGTTTTATAGAGTTAAAAAATCTTATTTAACTTTTGAGATATTGTACTTTTTATAAAAAGTTTCCTATACAAACATATGAACCACTAATTTTTCAGGGTCAATTTTCTTGAAAATTAAAAAAAAACACTACAAATCTATCTTCTTCATTTTTTGAATTAGATACCTAAAACTTTCATGAAACGTTCCTTTTATAGTTTACAAGACTTTGAATGTTGAAATTTTGATAACAACAAAAAATAAAATTTTTGGGTAGAAAAAAGGTGTTTTTTTAAATAAAATTTAAATATTTTAATTTTTAGTATTCCTGCATTCAATATTTTTTTAAATTCAATAATAAACTTTCTGTAAAAATTTAAAAAAGATTGCTTAAAAAATGAAGGAGGAGATATTTTTTTTAAAGATCAAAGAAGATCAATTTTTAAAAGTCAAAGACACCCCCCTAAGCCTTAAAATAAAAAGCTTAGGCTAATCTATGTATAATTTATGAATTTGAAGTCAATAATGGTTACCACATATCAACTTAATTTTTTTTTGACTTTTCTGACTATTCTAATGTAAGTTTTAATTAAGAGATTTTTAAAAAGGTGTATGGAGATTTTTTATGTCATCTAAGTTCCATTTGGTAGCGTCAGCTCCTAGCTCAAAAGCTCTGAAAAATGTGGAGACTGCAGCTACCAAAGTTTATAAGCATACAAAGGTCCTCTTTAATCCTCAAATCATATTTTTTTTCTATATTAAGACATGTTTGAACTGAGTCCTAATATAATTACCTGGAATAGTTTGGTATGGAAATAATTTGTAGTGGAAACACCCACCTGAATATGATTTGTTGAACTTGCATATAGGTTCTATTCTTGATTGTAAAGTTAAATGGGAATGGAATGATTCTAATGAAACATTTTTTTACTGAGAAACCATATCTAAATAGATTTTCTAATAGAACAGATGTCTTTTGCAGAAAGTTAAATCATAGTATTTTTAAATCTCTTAAAGTAGTATGCTTACCTAATTACTATAACAGTTACTCCATAAGTTTTATCAATCATGTGACAGCTTTTTATAATAATTTTTTTAAAAGTATCAGTCATTTTGCAAACAATGTTTAGTGTTTATACTAAATGATACAGTACAATGTACATTATACTTTGCAATGTTCTTTATATATAAGTAAAAGTCTTTATTTTGAAATCATTAACTCAATGTTTAATGCCATACAACATTATCTTGCTAATAAAAAATCATAACTTTTAAATATTACGTTAGTTTGTTGTAATGCTGATTGATAAATATTTATGGGTTATTCAAACATTTTATAAATACTTAATAAACTTTAGCCCCTTTACTACTTATGGTACCATAAGTTTCTGTCAAGGCCCACTTTGGGAAAACCTGCTCTACACATTTGCTTAAGAATTTTGGTAAATTGAATGTTTTGCATAAGTTCTTGAATTTGCATAAGTCTAAAGTCAGAATGGACATACGTTTATATTTGATTTAGATTTTATTATAACTCTGAATTTCTGAAGTCTCATTCAAAGAATATATTTTTACTTAATTATAACAATACTCATCAATATCATCAGTAAAATCCATTCTGTTCTCTAAAATTGTCTAAGTATTCTTATCGCCTCAAGTCAACAACAGTTTAGCACACTCATCAAGCACAAAATAAATTTTACCACTGAATGTAGATTTTGTAGAAACAACACTGTTTATCATGTTACAAAAGTTTTCAATTTTTTTTTTAATTAATTTGTTTTAATAATTCAGATAGGACTTACTTTGTTCTGTTTTTAGTAGTCTACATATATGTTTAAGGACATAGGTTTCAAAATAATTGTTTATTTAAACTTTTTCATAAATGACCAAGCTATCACTTACACCTTTTTATAAATCTAAAAAAAATTTAAAATGTAAATTTAAAATAGTCTGACAGTACAATAGAGTTAAAGTAGGGCATGATTGCAGAAAATACTTTGAAACAAAAATGTTTGCGGGCTGCAGCTGCAGTTTTAGTTAAAATATGTTTTTTTTTGAAGAATATACTGATAACAATTTAACTAGCTTATATTTCTATTACCATCAATTGTGTAATTTTCTCCACTTAAATAATTTAACAGTTGTAAATATAGTTCTCAAGTTAGAATATTAAGTAAGGTATCAAAAACATGAATTACACAAGGAAAATATTTATATGTCCTCTCACTCTAACTTATTTTTTACAGGAGTTTAAACAATGCTAAAAATATTAATTTTTTCACATTCATACTATTTTAAACTAAGTAACGTTCATTTTATTTATTTAAAAAGCTCTTGATTTATAACTTCGAAAAGTAAGAGTAATTAAAGTTTTAAACAGTATTAAATAAAAAAACTTTTGCAATTATCACAATAATTTTTTGTTTACCTTGTTTATATAGACTTAGTTTAATTTTTTTTTGGTAGCACACTTAAGATGGAATTTTTGGAAGCTATTAACAAGTGTTTAACAACATTCAGACATTATTAAATCGCATATTTTACCCATAATAAGTATATAATTGTAATGTTTATAGAAACACTATGCTTTGTTACAGTGACACGTTCTAATGCATCCAATTAAGTCAGTTATCACAATACATTTCTTTACCTGAAGAAAAAGTTTTAAAAACCATATTTTACAGTTACCAATTTTTATCTTATATAAAATTTTTTATAAAATTTTACAAAATATTGGATGTCTATCATATTTTTGAAATTTTGTTCATTCAGAACAGTTTACATCAGAGTTTCCCAAAGTCCCACTTCTAAATTTTAGAGGGCTTTAAGCTGCAAGGGGCGAAAGGAAAATAATGATTTGAAACTTACACTAGAAAATCTGGAATTGATGAGAAGGAGCAAAAAAAAAGGCCTTAAGCGTATTAAAGAGTAAGAGACAATAACTTTAACCAATATATTTGTTTAAAGGGGAACTTATGAATAAAGAAGCTTGAGAAACCCTAGTTTACATCTCTCTAAGCTACCGTATATAAATATAATTAGTGTTTAGTGGTTTAAGGCCATAGGGGGGTAAACCATGTTTTTTACAAGTTGATCTTATTTTTAAGAGTTTTTCATAAGCTTGTAGATGATTTTCATTGTTTTAAAAAATTAAAACTATTTTTTGAGATATGACTAGTCAAAGTCGGGCCGCATAATAGGTTCCCTATGGAAAGGAAAACTTACACAGCAAAAAAGACTATTTTATATAAAATCTATCTCCTACACGTTTCAAGCAATCTTCTTCAAACTTTTACAGTCTAATCTTAATTTTTTTACATTATTAAAATTCTAAAATAACATTTTTTCTTTAAATATAAGAAACATTTCCTGAAAATTTGAAGAAGATGGCTTAAAAAATGAAGGAGGAGATAGATTTTCAGTGAATTTTAATTTCCGAGAAAATTGACCCTGAAAAATTTGTGGTCCATATGTTTGTACTGGAAATTTTTGACAAAAAACAAAATTTCTCATGAGTTACATGATACTTTTGAATTCTATAAAAACAGGCTTGTAGTTTGTATTTAAAGCTTTTATATAAAAGCCATAGTTAATTTTTGTAAAAAAAAATGTCGGACCCCCTTATGGTCCCCCATGGTTTTTGACACCAGTTTCATACAAAACGAACATAAACTAATTATCTGACTTCAAACTATAAGAATTCATATAGACAATCATGCTTCTTAGACAAATAAAAGTCACTTTCAACATAATTCAAAATACTTTTGTCACTTATCAGTTTTATAAGCAATGGGGAGGGGAGAGAAATCACATTTTATCTTTTTTTTTAGATGTTTAACTAAATACAAAAGAGATTTTAAAAATTCAAATTAGTTTTCATAATATAGCTGATTAAAGTTGGAGAGTACAACAGGCTTTGTATAGAAGAAAAAGTAAGTCACTAAAAATCTATCTCCTTGGTCTTTTAAAACAAATCCCAAAAATTTCAGGAAAAGTTTCCTTTACTATTTAAAAACTCTGTTTTGATAAATAAATAAATAAAATGATGAAAAATAAAGATTTTTTTTGTAATTTTGATATATTTTTGTATATTTTTGAAAAAAAATGGTCAAAAATTTAATGACCCTTTATCACATATTTTTCTAAAAAAAGCAGGAGATTTGTTGTTAATTATTTGTCTTATTTACCGTTATATTTTCTTCTACCATAAAAAAACCTGTTGTTTGATCAGAGTTCAATTGGCTATATTGTAAAATTTATTATATATTTTTTTTAATCTGTAAAAAGCAACTTGTATATTTGTTAAAACTCTGCAAAATATGATAAGGTTGAAAATAAATTAATTTTTTCAATCAAAGTACAGATAAGTCCGATCACGTTTTTTTTTTCCCAGAATTATTTTGAAATTTTAATTACAGTAAACACGAGTTACCATAATATGTGAAATTTACTTCTTCCATCTTTCTTGTGATTTACCTGAACATCTATGGCACTTAAGCACCTCATAGTACTTAGCAAATGCTTATTAACTAATTGTTCAACTTTCTACAAAACATTTATTGCAACTTTGATATCATTTGCATACTGTGACACCATATTAAATAAATAACCAAGATATAAATGTTTTAGTTGAGTTTTGTTTTATGGGTGTCTATTTTTATTTTTTATCATAAATTCGTTTTATTTCGCAAGATTTTATCTTAACCACTTGTTAGTGAAATTTTTTTGTGCTTAAGTTGATTCGAAGTAAATATTGAGATATAAGAGTCCCTCTTGGTCATTTTGATAGGTCTCTAATAGAAGATGTGAATCATTATAAAAATTTACTTCTTTTTTTTATAGTAAGTCATCAACTTAATTTATTTTTTTTATTTAGGAAATTTTTCATCTTTGAAAATTTTTTATAAATTATCCTTTTTTCATGACTTAGATTTCAAATTAGATTTTTCAAAATTTGTTTTAATTTTAATGGATCCCTGATACTAAGTCTTGAATATCAAATTGAAGCTGTACATCTAAACATAATTAGCACATTGCTAATCACCTATTATTATGCAAAAATTGCATTGATGATGTAATAAAAAGGAAAACGTTTTTTATTGCTATCACTTTCATTGTTGTCAGGCTTTAAATACTATATTTTGGGTTTAAATTTAACTTTTCAAATTCAATCTGAATCTAAAATATAAGATTTGAAGCCTGACCACAGTGAAATTTATTGCAATAAAAATATATTTTTTTTATTGCATCATCAATACAATTTTTTGCATAATAATAGGTGATTAGCAATGTGCTAATTATGATTCGATGTACAGCTTCATTTCAATATTCAAGACTTAATAACAGGGATACATTACTCATGCAATACATTTTCCCTGCTTACTATGTTTAATTTTGATATTATATTTTTAAGTAAGTGTAACAACATTTTAAATATTCATTATCAAAGTACTCAGAATAGTGTATCTTTATTTCATTAGTTCGAAAAACAATAATTTTATTAGCAGGCACATAACTGTATTCACTAGCTTTTGAATAAACATAATAAGCAGAGTCTTGTTCATAATGTTTAATTTTTTTTTGATGTTTTAAGGTTCTGCTTATGTTTGAATACTTTTATGTGCCTCTGCTGCTTATCAAACTGCTCTTGATATGTAGGCAAACTCTTTATGCTTAATTTTTAACTAAGGTGCTTCTTAAGTATTTGTGCTTTGTCAATATTTTTTAGCCTTAAGACTTTATTGATGTCGAAGTAATATGCTTGTTGAATACTCGTAATTAGTAAGCAATGCTTTATGGCCTTAGTGCTTAGCTAAATGTCGAACTAATAGGCTTGCCTAGTACTTGTGCATGATTACAACACTGCTTGTCCATAAGTCTGTCCATATATTTATATACTTATACCTTTTAAGACATTTGCCTATCGAAGCTATTGTGTTTGCAGCTTCTCGTAGTTTTTTCTACCTAACACTATATAAATACTTACTATATTACCATAAGCCATATACTTCTGGAACTTGCTTTTGTACTTTTTCATAATGGCAGACTGGTGAAAAAAAATTATTCTGCCGATTGTCACAATGAACAAAACCATAGACTTTGGAATAATTGAATCAAATTATTTGACCAGTCGCTTCTAAATCTATTGTTATCTTTGTGTCTGGAGAGTTTTGCTTGGTTTTTAGTGACACTTTTATACAACTTTAAGTTTCACAAGATGGAATTTAGTAGCTAGAAAAACACACGACTTTCTTTTCTGGTGATAAAATTGACTGTTTTTTGATGTGAACTTTTGTGATCTTTTATTCAACAGAGGTATTATACACCCATCTTCTACCCCTCTCAATTTGTTGAAGATAGGAATAAGTTTTTGGCTCATAGGGCTTAATTTTTTAAGCCTTGTTACAATCCTTGGGCTGATTATTATTACACTATTTTCTTTCCAGCTCTGATGTGCTGGAAAGATTTCCTTTTCGATAAATTGTCCATATTTTGATTGACTTTGTCATTATTGCTGAACTTATGGTAACTACCATTGCTTTTATCATACTTTACATTAGCTTGATGCATTCTGTGCTCATATCTATGATTTTGGGTATTTGTTTGGTAATATCTATAATGATTATTTCTTTTTTGCTAAGAAAACCTTTGAAATGTTTGTTGGGGCTTCTATTATAGTATAAGTTATTACCCTCGTCCCTTTCTTGCTGTTGTCTGACATCATAAATATTTTTACAGAAAACTTTGAAATTTTCTTTTGGTACAATTTTCTTTTTATTTAAGTTTTAAACTTTTTTGGTGCCAAATGTAGATAGAGGAATTGAGTAAGTTCTCCCATTATTTTTACCCCAATGTCTAATTATAGACCACTCACTGATGTCCATTCCGTTTAAGGTCTAAACAGTCTCTTAAAATGACTACTCTTTAAAGAATTCATATGATTTGTTCATTCCTTTAGTTGTGGCCCTAAAAGATTTTGATTATTTTTCAGGCCATACTGCTCTTAATATTTTATACTTGTCAATTGGGTTGTGAATGTCATTAACGTTACATGATTCTAAAAAAAAATTGAGCTTGTCTCTTGGTTCATTTGTTTCGTCTATTTTCTAATTGTTCTTAAGCTTAGCACTTTTCTCGTTCATATAATGCTCGTTTGACTTAAGGGCATAGGGAGTTAACTTTTTTCACAATTTTATTTTATTTTACAAAGTTTTTACTAAGCCACAAGAATAGTTATACATATTTAGAGAAAAAAAATTGATATATAGCTGGTCAAAGTCAGAGGCAACAATAGGTTCCTTTTGGTTTGCGCAAACTAACACAGCAAAAATATAATATTTCACTGAAAGTCTATCTTCTCCTATTTTTATTGAGATAACTACCTCAAATTTTCAGGAAGTGTTTCTTGATATGTTTAGAAAATTCTATTGTAAAGATTAGAAAAAATATATATCATTAAAAAAAAAAACAGTTGTTTTTTTGTTAAACTATTTTATTTTTTTTTAAATTCATTTCAAATTAATTTTTTAAATATATCAATGAACACTTCCTTAAAGTTTGAAGTAGTTATCTCAAAAAATAAAGGAGAAGATAGACTTTTAGTGATTTCTATTTTTTTGCCGTTTAATTTGCGCTTCCCATAAGGAACCTATTGTTGCCTTTGACTTTGACAGGCTATATCTCAAAAACTATTTTAAATTTTTAAAAACTGTAAAAAGCATCTTGTAGCTTAGTAAAAACTAAATAAAATAAGATCAAGTTGTGAAAAAAGTGCCAACGCCCCTAGTTCCCTAATTTGCCTATATATTGTTGGACATTTCAAATTTTTAGTGTTTAATGAGTTACTATTCAAATAACTATTATGCTTAATCTTAATCCCCAATTCCATATGACTGATTTCATTATAAAGTGTATCCAATATAGTCTGTTGCTCCGTTAACTGTTTAAGATGCCTTTGTTTTAGTTCAATCTCATGTTGAATTGCAAATACTTGATTTGTTGGCAATGCCTTATACATATTTTCTGCAACAGGGTACTCTGACTGACTTGTCCTCGACCCGCCCGAAATACTGACCGCCGTTAACATTCAAATAGAAGTTTAGGGTCCAGATGAGCTAAATTTTAGTCAGTCATAAAAGCTTGTTGCAGAAAATATGTATGAAGCATTGCCAACGTCTTCAAATATCTTCAATTCAACATGAGATTGAACTAAGAAAAAAAGGGGAACGGGTCCAAATTGCACAAGGGCACAACATTGCACAAAGCCAAATATGCAGGAAACCAAATTTGCACGAGTTACATTATTGCACTTGAGTAAAAAAATACAGAAAAATAAAATAAAAAAACAGTAAGAAAAAACTTAAAAAAATACTGACGGAGGGTAAGGGGTAGGGGTAACAGTGGTAGTAAAAATAAAAAAAAATTATAAATTAATTTGAAAAAAATATAACCCGTGCTAAAATGTCTTTATACAATTTTATCTAGTGCAATTTTATCCTATTGTGCAAAAAGTCTGCGTGGAAAAGTATCTTCATGCAACTTTGTGCAATCATGCAAATTTGACAGCTACTAAAAAAACAGCATCTTAAGCAGTTAAATGAGCAACAGATTATATTGGATACACCAAATAATGAAATCAGTAACATGGAATTTAGGAATAAGAATAAGTATAATAGTGATTTGAACAGTAACTCATTAAACACTAAATTTTGAAGTGTCCACCAATTTACAGGCAAATTAACTCACACGAGCATCTATGAACCAGGAAAGTGCTAAGCTTAAGAAAATATTATGAAAACTAGACAAAACAAATAAACAAAGAGACGAGCTCAATTTTTTTTTGAAGAATCATGTAAGATTAATGTCAACCATAACCTAAATGACAAGTATAAATATGCAGTATGGCCTGCAAAAGACATCAAAAACTACTGGGCCACAACTGAAGGGAAGAAAAAATCATATGAATCCTTGAAAAAGTTGTAACTTACCGAAAATGGTCATTTTGGTAGAGTACTTATACCTGAAACGGAATGGACATCAGTGAGTGGTCTAGAAGTAGACATTAAAGTAAAAAAATGGGAGAACGAACTGAAAAAAGGTAGTAATCTTACTAAATTCCTCTATCTATTTTTAGCACCAAAAAATGATAAAATTTACAATGAGAAGAAATTTGTGCCTAGATGTAGATAATTTGAAATTTTCTATAAAGATACTTGTGATGTCAAACAACAGGAAGAAAGGGACGAGGGTAATAACTTAAATTATAATAGAAGCCCCAACAAACATTTCAAAGGTTTTCATAGCAAAAAAGAAATAATCAAATAGATATTTTCTAACAAATACCTAAAATCATAGATATGAGCACAGAATGCATCAAGCTAATGTAAAGTATGATAAAAGCAATGGTAGTTACCTTAAGTTCGGCAATAATGATAAAGTCAATAAAAATATGGACAATTTATCGAAAAGAAAATCTTTCCAGCACATCAGAGCTTGAAAGAAAAATCGTGTAATGGAGCCTAAGGATTGTAACATGGCTTAAAAAATTGAGCCCTTTGAGCCAAAAAACTTAATCCTATCTTCAACAAATTGAGAGGGGTAGAAGATGGCTGTATCATACCTCTATTGAACAAAAGATTACACAATTTTACATCAAAAAACAGTCAATTTTATCACCAGAAAAGAAAGTCGTGTGTTTTTCTAGCTACCAAATTTCATTTTGTGAAACTAAAAGTTGTATAAAAGTGTAACTAAAAACCAAGAAAAACTCTCCAGACACAAAGAAAACAATAGCTTTAGGAGTGACTGGTCAAATAATTTGATTAAATCATTACAAAGGCTATGGTTTTGTTCATTGTGACAATCAGCAAAATATTTTTTTTTCACCCGTCTGCCAACATGAAAAAGTACAAAAACAAGTTACTAAAGTCTATGGTAAGTCTGGTATATGGTAATATAGTTAGTTTTTATACAGTGTTAGGTAGAAAAAAACTACGAGAAGCTTCAAACACAAAAGCTTTGATTGGCAAATGTCTTCAAGGGTCTAAGTATATAAAAATAGGGATAGACTTATGGACAAGCAGTATTGTCATCATGCACAAGTACTAGGCAAGCCTATTAGTTCGACATTGAGCAAAGTCTTAAGGCTAAAAAATATTGATTAAGCACAAATACTTTGCAACCACCCTTCAAAATTAAGCATAAAGAGTTAGCCTACATATCAAGAGCAGTTTAATAAGCAGCAGAGGCACAGAAAAGTATTCAAACATAAGCAGAACCTTTAAATGTCAAGAAAAAAAGGTTTTGAACAAGATCTGCTTATTATGATTATTCAGAAACTAGTTATTGCAGATCTGAGCCTGCTAACAAAATTATTGTTTTTGACATAGTAAAATTAAGGTACATTGTTCTGGTATTACATCAATGATATTAAGTTATGAATGTCAAAATGAAACTGTACATCGATCATAATCAGTACATTGCTAATCACTTATTATTATGCAAAAAATTATATTGATAATCCAATAAAAAGAAAAACATTTTTTATCTCTATCAGTGTTGTCAGGCTTTGAATCCTATATTTTTGGTCCAGATTGATTTCGAACAGTTAAATTTGAACAGTTGAATTTGAACTTAGCAGTTAGCTTCCAGTTTCAGGTTACTTGTAGCTGGTTTGATTGTGATTTGTTACAAGTTTAAACACAAACTCTGTATTTGATTTTGAACAGTTGAACTTAAATTCAGCAGTTAGCTTTCAGTTCAAATTAAAATAACATATTTTTACTGCCTATTTGTACAATTTTTTAGAGGTTTTACTACTACATTGCTAGGTTTTTTTAATACTTAACGTATTTGCTAATTGTTTAATTTTGCTACAAATAATACTTATTTAAACATTTTTTTATAATTGACTTATTTACTGATTTAAACAATTTTGTTTAGACTGATATTTATTTGAACTATTTCTTATATTTGACTAGTTTGTAAATTTGTATTTGTTTGTTTCAATTTTTAAGTGGAATAAATTCAACACTTTACATTGCTTTGTCTTAACTTTATTCATTAAATGACTCAAAAGTATATCTCATGAACCCTAATTATAAACCTCTTTTAGTCTAGATGTAACAAAGCTATCATCTAGAAATCTGCAGTGTACAAATTTTTAGTGTTTAATTATTTACTGTTAAAATTACTTTTATACTTATTCTTAATTCCTATGTGACTAATTTCATTATTTAAGCTATCAATATAGTCTGTTGCTCCCTGAACTGTTTAAGATGCCTTTGTTTTATTTCAATCTCATGTTGAGTTGCAGATATTTAACTTGTTGGCAATGTTTTATACATATGTTCTGCAACAAGCTATTCTGACTGACTTAAATTTAGCTTATATGGACCCTTAAATTCTAATTGACTTTCAACAAAGGTCAGCTCTTAGTTTCGATTGAGGACGCCATGTAACTTACGTAGGAAATGCCCCGGAGTGGTGGACACATTAGTGGCCATGCTAAATCGTGGGGAAGGTTTTCTAGGTGTTGGCTTCGTTACATCTAGACTAGAGGCAGGTTTATAATTAGGGTCCATTGGGTATACTTTTGGGTCAATTAATAAATAAAGTTAAGACAAAACAATCTAGAGTAATGAATTTATTAACTTTAAAATTGATACAAACAAATACAAATTTACAAGATTGACAAATTAGTCAAATATAAAAAATAGTTTAAATAAGTATCAGTCACAACAAAATTGTACAAATCAGTAAACAAGTCAAATATAGAAAGTTGTTTAACTAAGTATTAGTTCTAGAAGGGGTAAGAAATACTAGGTTGATGGTTGCTTGAATTTAGAGTTTATTAGATTCCGATGTATTTTTGCTTCATTAAAAAAAATCTGAAATAAAAATTTAAAAAATTCAAAAAAAAAAGTTTGCTGCTCAAAAAACTAATTTCACCCCCAAAAATCATATATTTTTTGCCTTTTTTACTTAAACAGTAATAAAATCACTTATACATGTCCTAGATTTATAATTTATGTCTTAAATGAAAGCTTATACATATTTTTAAAGAAATATTTTTAAAGACAAATTAACTGCTTTAGATGTATTATGACGTCATAATCACCCTAATTATCCAAAATTTGTCTGTAAAATGTAGGGGCAGGTAGTACAGCACATTTTTTGGTCATGTAAAATTCAAATAAGTACATATGATTTAGATGTGTTTTAGCCTAGTTAAAAATAATCTAAAAGAAAAATTATTATTTTGCAAAAAATAAATGTTGCTGCCCAAACAAATGTGCTGATTTAATCCCCAAAATCACATATTTTTTGGTTTTTCAACTTAAAAAGTAATAAAATTACTTATACATGTCCTAGACTTGTTATTTATATCTTAAATGAAAGCTTATAATCATATTCATAAATTAAAGACATTTCAACTGCTTTTGTAGTATTATGACGTCATTATTACACTAAATATGCAAATTTATCTGTAAAATCGTACTTTTTTTAATATAAAAAGCAAATTCTTCTGCTATTTTATTATTATTTTTTTGCTTAGAATATAAAATTTGTCAAGTCAGGTAGGCAAAAAGATATTACTGATGTAATATCATTTAAATTGCATGTTGATATATATATCAAATAAATTTTTAGTCACTTTCCGTTATTAGAAATTATGATTGTTTAGACTATTTTATATTCTTAAATACAATAACAATTAACTTCTATGAGATTTAAACTAAAAAAGATTTGATAAAAACTTTAAAATTAGAGAATTAAAAGATTTAAACAAACTAACAAATTAAGTTATAATTTATTTAGAAGTACAGTACTTCATAAACTTTAATTGATAGTAATTTTAAAAAAATAGTATACTTAAAGCTAAAAAAAAATATACAGATAAACATTTATTGTTTAATAAGATAAAAATTCTTAAATTTAAAGAATTAAAATACACTAACTTTAATAAATTTACATGCACTTTCTATGATATATAAGTCTAGATCTTTTACCCTTAGAAAGGTGCTCTCAATAATCATAATTTCTAATACCGGAAAGTGATTTCAAATGTATTTGAGATACATATATCAACATGCAATTGAAATGACATTACATCAGTAATATCTTTCTGCCTAGCTGACTCAACACATTTTATACTTTAAATCAAAAACTTAAAGTAATATGGCAGAAGAGTTTGTTTTTTATATAAAAAAAAGTATGATTTTACAGATAAATTTGCATATTTAGTGTAATAACGACTTCATAATACAACAGAAACAGTTGAAATGTCTTTTATTTATGACTGTAGTTATAAGCCTTCATTTAAGATATAAATAACAAGTCTAGGACATGTATAAGCAGTTTTATTGCTGTATAAGTCGAAAAATCTAAAAATAGTTGATTTTTGGGGTTTAAATCAGTATTTTTGGCAGCCACTTTTTTTTTTGTTAAATTATAAT
Organism: Thalia democratica; assembly: GCF_965202585.1. Classification (NCBI taxonomy): domain Eukaryota; kingdom Metazoa; phylum Chordata; class Thaliacea; order Salpida; family Salpidae; genus Thalia; species Thalia democratica. Next base: position 23,918 of record NW_028139910.1, on the reverse strand, counting down.
TTTTCTTTTAGATTCTAACTAAGCAAAAACACATCCAAACCACATGTACTTATTTGAATTTTACACTATAACCAACAAAATGTGTTGTAATCCCTACCCCTACATTTTAAAGACAAATTTTGCATATTTAGGGTGTTATGACGCCGTAGTACATCACAAGCAGTAAATATGTACTTAAGTATATGTCAATAAGTATAAGCTTTCATTTAAGACATAAATTATAAATCTAGGACATGTATAAGTGATTTTATTACTGTTTAAGTCTAACAATATGTGATTTTTGGGAGTGAAATTAGTTTTTTGGGCAGCAAACTTTTTTTTTGAAGTATTATTTTTTTCTTATTTTTCTTAATGAAGGAAAAACACATCTGAATGACATGTACTCATGAATTTTATAATATGACCAAAAATAACTCCCCACCCCTAGTTCTAGCGAAATTGTATAAATCAGCAAATAAGTTTAGTATAAAAAAAACCTAGCGTAATAGTATAAGCCCTAATGAATTGTACAAATTGGCAGTTAAAAATGTTATTTCAATTTAAACTAGAAGCTAACTGCTGAATTCAAATTCAACTGTTCGAAATCAAATACAAAGTTTGTGTTAAAAAAACAAAACCAAATCAATTTAGATACAAGTAACCTGGAACTAGAAGCTAACTACTGGGTTCAAATTCAACTTTTCAAATTCAATCTGAATCTAAAATATAAGATTTGAAGCCTGACCACACTGAAATTGATTGCAATAAAAAGATGTTTTCCTTTTTATTGCATAATAATAAGTGATTAGCAATGTGCTAATTTTAATTGACTGTACAGTTTCATTTGATATTCAAGGCTTGATATCAGGGATCCATTACCAATGCATTAAACGATTTAAACAGTAAAATTATAGATTGTTAGTTTAAAATATCAAAGTTTCAAAATGAAATTTCATAATATTTTTGTTAATCTGAGAATTTATAACAGACTTAAAGTAGTAGCTTTGACTTTTTTGCTGTTATATATATTATTTGATTAAAGTAAGCTTTAAGAGCAGTAATATCACGTCGATTTTAAGATTGAGTGAGCATAATGAAATTAAATATGTCAGTGGCAGTTATATGAAAAGTTACCTCAGCTCAAACTTTTTTGATATTTACAAGGGGCCGGAATTTAATTTGTAATTTAGAAGATATATAATAAATATTTTAAAACAGAAAGAAAATTAAGAAAAAACAGTAATATATCAAGTTATTAAAAGACTAATTAACATTTTATTATATAACCACAACTAGATAATAACCAAAATGAGTTGAGGAATATGTAAATTTAAATAGGGGTCTGTTAATATAAGATTACAAAATTTATGTACAAACCCTTTCATGTGTGTATTACATATAATTATAAGTTTGCTGTTGTTAGGTATATTGAAAATGATAATCTATTTTAAGCTCAAGATGACCAATTGATCACAAACTTTTAGTAGACACCCTTATAAATGTTAAGGAAAGTTTCTTTTTGCTTTCTATCAGCGTAATACCTAGGAATTTCATTGCCAGAGTTAATTAAGGGCAATTTTTAAATTTAAGTGGAACAAACAAACTTAATATTTTCATATCAGTTGTGTTATGTGTGTTCAGAGCTTAATTTGTTTAAATTGACAAACTTCAGCTTACGGAAGAAAGTAACAAGTTGAAATAATTATTAAAAGAATTATTGCAATGCAATATAAATAAAAATAGAGCTAAAAATAAATTTAGCTTTTAGTACAATTAATTCATATTAAATTATTATGTACTAACCTAGCATATGTGAAAAAATTTCGTTGTTGAAAGCGACAGTGACTATCAGAAACTCCAAAGGCTTCATCGCTGAATGCGGCACCAGTTCTCCGTTAGAAGTTTCATTGCTGAATGCGACACTTGCTAGTCCCCAATTAGAGATTTTAAGGCGTCAAACCAGCAGTCATAAGTTTTGATGGTTCTCGACACACCTGTAAAATGAATATAATACTGTTATTAATTTTGTTTTGTGCAGCTTTTTTATAAATATTTGAAAAAAGTTTTTATTTAAATATACGGTAGAAAACATGAAGAAGTCGCTATCACTTCAACGAGTCCTTCCCATGCGTTTTTACCTAAAACCAGGCGATTAAAAAGTTTGTCTCTATTTATAATTTCCTTCGCACTTAGCTTTATTATGACCTTGTAAAGTTTAATAAAAAATTGATTGTGTTGTTATTTCTAATTTTATGTTCTTAAATTCGAGTATTCAACTGAATCTTGAAAAACCGACCCAACAAGACTCGTTTATAAAAAAATAAGTCCAGTTATTTTATTATTTTTTATTAAACTCTACTTTTAACTAATATCTTTCATCGAAGCAGTTACAAAATATTACTCAACTGATCTTTTATTTTGTTAGAACAAATGCTATACACATCACTTGACAAGAAAAAATCAAGAGAAGCCAAAGATAATATGAATAATAGTACAATTTACACTCAGGTCTACTTATTTTTGTATAGAGATAAATTTTATAAAAAGAAATTTTCCGTAGAAAAAATTTTGAAGAAGATATTGATGGGAACAGTTAAATTTAAAAAACTGTGAGTGACAAAACACACTGACATCTTAATTTCTGCAAGTTACTTATGTTTTGATTAACAACGTCAAAATAAAAATTCCTTTAAACAATTATATGCCTAAAAAATTTAAAACAACATTGATAGGAAATTGAAAGGATGACTTTGCCTGGTTTTATATTTATCCATTTATTTTAACGTAGGCCTATGACTAGTACATTCTTTACAACAAACAAAAGATAAGAAACAGTAGTGAACATAACTGATATTATCTGTACATATGCTAAAGAGAAGGCGCTTACAAAATCATTTTAGATGTATCTGCACAAGCATATACAGGTAATTTGAGATGTTGTATGGAAATATGTATGTTAAAAATTGTATGGCGATAAAAATACAAGATGTGAATTGGTTTTTGATAATTTATGACATTAGTTAGGCCTGACATCGGTGACTTTTACAACAAAACCCTGCCATCAATACTTCTAGCAAACAAACTTGATCTTGAAATGTTCTTATGGTTAGCAACGTATGAAAATCAAGAATTAGTAAAGTTGATGTTAAACATTGCAGTAGAATAAAGTTAAGCTTATCAATAACGTGAAAACTAATACAACATCTAAACTAAAATTTCTTTGAATAAAGATCTGTTCTTATTTCAAACTAAAGTGGAAAATCGAATTTAAAATACAGTCCAAAAAATTACCTGATCGAACCTGTATTAACTGTTTTGAACTGTAGAGAAACAACAACAACATTTTTTAGTATATTGTATATGCTACAGACAAAACTGTAACTATGAAAAAACAAACAGACTATTTAAAAACTTTTATGGTCAGATGTGGTAAGAAAATGAGATTCAGTTAACTTAAAATAGTATTGTAATAAAATGATATATCTGACCCTTAATGAAAATTAAAAAAGGTTTAGATACTACAACTGAAATAATAAACTTCAAAATGTTTTGCATTTTGTTATACATCAGAAAGAAAACGAGAAATATTTAAGTACAACTTTTGCAAATATTTAGCAAGTAGAAAATGAAACAACTTTTCATAATTAAACCAAATATTTTTTGTTTAAAAAGTTCGACAATATCGAACCATTTTCCTCAAGTTATCACGACCGAACATTCACTGAATAATGACTTATTTTTAAAAGATACCTTACTTAAGTAACTATAATTGTTGAACTTACTGCTAGACATATAAACGCATAAAATTTCAAAAAATTAGGTTTTAGAGTTAAAAGTACGCAAGTATCCTTGTCCTACATTCAACCTTAAAATTAAAATACGTAGTGTTTAACCATTTTGATGCTTCAAATGTTAAGCAAAAACGTTTCGAAATAAAAACTAAAAGTCAATCTTTAAGATAAGCAACTAAAAAAGCAAAATATGAGTTTTGTATAACTTTGAAAGGATACAACTTTAAAGCAGTTACGTCAAACGAGAGAACTAAAATATATATTATCCAATTAATTAGACTATTTCAAATTAAAGAGATTTTATTCTACACAGTTTTTCATGCAAACACAAAAATCACGATTTAGAAACTCGAGATTTTAAATCATGATCATTGCGTTTGCATGAAACACTGTGTAAAATATAAGCTCTCAAATTTGAAATTTTCTAATTAATGTTTAATTGCTCCATTTTAGTTGAGCTCTTTATTTTGGAACTATAGCTCACCATAAGTTCAATACAGTATACACTATCACTAAATATAAAAAAACACATAAAACTGAAAAACATCAAATTTAATTTTAACTAAAAAGAATGTAAGAGTTAAAAACAAATAATATTGTAATCGAAAATGGAATGAAACTTCTGAATTGTGACGGTATAAAAAATCAGGGTTGAAAATCTAGCAACACTTATAACTCAAAAATTTTTGTTATAGTTACTATCGATTTTTGATAAATTATTCAATTAATAACGTCAAAAATCGAACTGTTTCTTGACAACCTTATATACAGAAAGAGTGGAAAAGTGCAACATAAAATAAAAAGAAAACTATTATGAGACGAAGAAATGTACGTCTGTTTATAACTTGATTAAAAAACAGAGGTTTAAAAAAGTTGTTTTTAAAAACGATACTAAAAACATATTGAAAAATTTAAAATTGATAATTAGAACTTTATACAATTTGTCCGTTTTAAATACTATTGAAATATGTACATGTCCTAACTTTTTAAACTGTCCGATAAGATGATTTATAATAATATTATTGATTGTTAGATAACAACTAAACAATATTAAACAGATTTATTAGAGATGAGTTTCTGTTTTTTATATTAAAAACTTGTTGTTAATGTTAGTAAAAAATTCAGTTTACTTAAAAAAGTATTCTTTAAATGAACTGATTTTGTAAAATAAAAATACATAGTGTTAAAACTATAAAAGACTAAATCTAAATGTCTATGCTTATAACTTTGTTTATACAATGATTAAAAAAAGTATACAGTTTCAAGCTTTTAATATTCAACTTATTACTGCATGTAGGATAAATAATTAAATTATTTTGTTACAAAAAAATTTTTGTATTATTGAAAGTTTAGTGTTTAAAAATTTGTTAAACAGCAAAGCATTACTAATTATTTTTTTAATTTAATATATATTTAATAACATACTTGTTCTAATGCTAAGTTTACTTTTTTGCTATTCAACGTAGATTATTCTTTAAAACTATTATACTTTAATGTAAAACATTTTACATAAAAATCTAATTGTAATTTTTTGTATTCATGAACAACGTGTTTTGCAATACCTAGAAAACTTCAACGTAAAATAAAATTAACAGAAAATAGTCACACTTTTTAAGTAATTTATTTTTGTTAAGTACAATAACAAATTCATCGTTTATGATGGAGTTCCTTGTCTTGAATCAAAAATTACGGAAAAGTTCAACAAACAGTACAAAAGTGAGAATAAGTAAACACTAATATGCACTTTTACAAAATAAAGCTCAGTTGATTGTTACTTTTGTAGCTTTAATTGACTGAAAATCTTTCATCAAAGTACTAACGAAATAATAATCAACTCATATTAAAAAAGTTAAAACAATTTCAATACAAATCGCTTAACAAGAAAAAGTCAACATGAGCCAAAGATAAATAACCTAAATAGTATAGTTGCCTACTCAGGTCTACTTTACTTTGTATAGAGAAAAAATTCAAAAGCATTTTCGTATTCAAATATCATTAATAGAAACAAGTTAACTTTAAAAATGTAATTGACAAAATACAGTGTCCTTTGACTTTTTTACAAGTTTTTTATTTATGTTTTATGTTATGATTACGTAATGATCAACCACTAATCCGAATCCGATTAGAAACTAATTTTAAGTCGAGATACAGATCCGGTCGGATTCTAATATAAATAAAAGTTTCGGATCCAGCCGGAATATTATTTTATGGATACAGTTGATAATTATTTAAAATCCTTCAAATTCAAAAAACTTTCTTAAGTCTGCCAACTTAAGATGCAGATTAATACATGTCAGATGTTTAAATAATATCTATAAATAGAATTGACAAAGGTACGTATGTAAAATATCGTACTTAAAAACACTTTGCTTGGGATAATTTTACAAAAAGATACTCCAACTAAGTTAGAACAACAACAAAATATTAGGATAAAATGGTGTATTTATATTAGTACACATTAATTTATAAAGTAGTTTTTTAGCACGTAAAAATCATCTTTGCAAATTGTTTTCGAAAACTAACACATTGTACAAAAATAGCAGCTCCAAGTTTGCAGATGCTATATTTCAAATCGTGACTTAAGTAAAAAATTGAAGACCAAATAAAAGCTTAGACATACAGCAAAATTAGATAATTGATTTGAATTTAGCTTTAGCTATACTTCAAACATAACAAGTTATGTAGATGGTGCGAAAAAAGTTATACTGGTATTATCATACTATAATTTAGGACAAATAAACTATAAAATGTTCGTAACAAATAAAAGCTGTCTTAAGAATGTAATATTAAAAAATTGCTAAAACGTATGCACTTTCTTCTATAGTATGTTAAATTATGTTTATACTTTTGTCTTATTTACATAAATAATAAGATTAAAAATTCAAATTACTGCTTTATTTAAAGAAGTTGGTTTAAATGTCAACTGTGAAAGCTTATAACAAAAAAAAAAGCTATTAGAAAAAAGAAATATTTGATCATTATTTTACGGAAATTATTAGGTGAATTATTTCTAGTATATTCATGACAACCTTTAGTTGTATAAAAATAAAAATAGAGTTTTATATAAACTTTTACCATAATCTAAATATTTTTATGCTTAAAACAACTATGACATGTATACAAAAAAAATTAAAAATATGCAATAACTATTTCATGACATGCAACAAAAGTAAAGTAAATAGTTAAACATTCAAAAATTAGTAAACAGATCTTTAAGTAGCATTTTATTAAAAGAAAAAGATTTTAAATATAATGAAGAAATTTAGGTGTTCACTTTCATTTTCTTAAGTAAATATAAAACAACTTTAAGTAACAATAACTATTACATTATTTAAATTTGTTTTAAATAACGAGCGTAAATTTAAAGAAAGTGAATTCAATATACCTTGATTAGATTGCTGTAAGAGGTATTTATAATACCTTACCGCTATATAAATAGTAAATATATATTTATTTATTTTAAAACTATTTTTAAAAAATAGGCGTAAACTTTTTTTCAAATCAATGCCGTCATTGAAAATGTCAAAAGTTTAAAAAAAATCATTTAATTTGACCAAAACACTACAAGTACGAGCTTTTAGTGGAATTTCAAAAAATTTAACAGAAACCAAGTTAGTTAGTAAAACATTTATGTTCAATATAATAAAACTATATTTTAGTCAAAGTTTTAACATGAAAAGTTTTATGTTAAGAGTATTTTTTACAAATTTCTGAGGTATTTTTTTTTGCTTTAAGCTTTAAACAGAGTATAAAAGTAAGAATAAAAAAGTAAACAAGACTATAAAAACAACCAGTACATTTTTGTTAAAACCAACACATTGAAAAAAGATAGCTTAGTAAAAAATTATTTAAATTATTTCTACTTATTGCGTAAAGTTTTATAATGAAAATTGTTTATGCTTTATAATTAAAAAAGCTCAAGATTTGGTCAAAGGACTTTGTGTACATAAAAACCTCTAGGTAATCTCAACTTACTAATGGTAAAAAAAGCGAGACAAACATCAAAGAGAAATCTAAAGTAGTTCATTTAATGAAACAAGTTTAAATTCAATTTAAGAATACTAACCAAAACAAAACATCAGCAAAGGAAGATCAGCCTGACTCCTGCACCAGTCTATGGGGATTTTTCTCGTCTGAGGGAATCTCCTATTTGTTGCTGTCTAGCTGAGACATCCTCTTCACTGCTACATATAGTCCCAACAGTTCTTATCGGAGGCTAGATGTTTGTCATGTTGTATTAAGTGCGACATCATTGTTGTTTGGACGCATTGTATTATTGTTTTTAACTAATAGTTATACACACTTACTTCTAGTAATAACCAAAGAACTATCTAGTTAGTCAATAAATATAATAAACTAGCTTTGTATTACAATAACGAAGAAAATTAAACGATTTTAACATGTATTAAAACTATTATTAGTAAAACGATTAATTTAAGTACATCAATAGAGTTTACGTAAATCCTAAAAGTACTGGTTAACGTACTATTTACTTTTAAGCTAAATATAAAATGGTTTTGTACTAACAACCAGAAGCTTATTAATAAATCATTTAAGGTTTGCTGTATAAAAAATGTTTAGGAAAAGTTTTAGTACCTTTTTAAAAACATTAATAATTAATACTTTATTATGTTTATAACATATAAACAATTTACTATAATTGACTTTGTTCCAGTTCATAACATTTTAAACAGCAAGCTCACTATTGACAATGTGAATAAGAATCTGTTGTTTTAAACCAAGTAAAGCTAGTAATCCGATTCACTGTCAGAGTAGCCGGTATGATCTATAAAAATTTCACCAGTATAATCTTCGTTAACCGTCAGATCATATCGAAAAAAATCAAATCAAAAGCATAAGGATCAAACTCAGCATTGCACAGTGGACACCGTGCAGGATTTTCTTTCGTCGTTCTCTTCAGAATGCTGTCAAGGCATGAACAACAGAACACATGACTGCAGCATGTTCTAACCAGATGAAGATCGTTGTCTAAAACTTGTTTAAATGTATCCAAGCAGACGGAGCAGGTGTTCTCATTGAACAACTTGAACTCCCTGCTGCCTTCAGCCAAATCTTGGATCCTGTGCTTCAAATCAAATTGCGGAAGTGCCCACATCTCCGTATTAGCTCTTGTCACCCGTAAACCATAGTTCTTTTCGTTGTGGAAACGGCAAGAAACGTGAGTCAACTGGTCAGCTTGCTCCGAGGAAAACGTCAGGACTTTCGTTATTTTATCCCTTTCGGCATGTTGATAACCATCCCAGTCAATCTTGACCAACTCTTTGTACTTTTTTTCGATCCGCTCTTTCAAGTTTGGAATGATCGGAAACAAGCTCTCAAGTTTACTAATCAGCCTCTTTATTGCGGCAGTCTCCGTCTTGTATGTTTTTTTGTTGGCTTGGCTGTAATAAATGTATTGACCGTTAATAGAGATTCTTACATCAGCTGTCCAACTTCCGGATAGTCTTTCAAAAAATCGGTTTACATCAATCGAATTAGACATTAGATTTTACTTAAAAGATCTGTAAAAAATAATACTTTTAAGCTTTGTTAGTTTCTATTAAGAAAATCATCAAAAAATATATTTACGTAATTGTTGCAATTCCACAAAGAGTTGTAGTTATACCAAGTAGCAGCAATCTATTAGAAAACAAGACTTATTTTAGTAATTCCAAAAAAACATCTATAGATATTTAGTTTAGTTAAGATAAATAAAAATTCCATAGTTAAACATGAAATAAGTATTATTTTTAGTAGTGTTCTACCGGATCGGATCTGACCAAATCCTAATCTAAAATCAGGTCCAGAACCAGCCGTAGTTTTTTGAATTTGAAAGCGAAAAAGTAATAACGTATAAAATATCTCGGAATTTAACACAATAAGAGTGTATAAAGTCAAAATTTTTTTTTGTACCTTAAAAATGCAACTTAAAAAAAAAAACATTCTGAAAATCGATAAGTAAAAAAAAAACCCTATCTCTAGATAAATACGTACAAAAATCATTATTAACAAGCTATTAATTTTTTTTTAGATTTCATTTATTTAAACGTTATTTAAAAGTAAAAAATAGTAAAGCATTAAAATAAATAAAATTTTGTATTAAAACGTTAAAAAATTAAAGAAAATATATTTTTGTTAGTATTTATCATAAGCTAAAACAAAATTTTTTTAATAATACTAGAATGCGGTAGTAGCTTATTAACTAAAAGTTTACTTTACTAATATACTTTATACAAAAACTATTCAAAAATTAAGCTTTTAAGAAATTTTTAAAAAATCAAAAAGCTTTTTAAAAGAATGCACAAATAAAGAAAGAAATTAAAGTTTAGGTATAAAATTAATTATAATTTTAAGGTAATTTTCAAATGTGACTTTACATGTGTTTTAGACTTAAAAGATAAAAAACAATGACTTATTTAATTCTTATAAACATTTTTATCAATATGTACTGCAAAATGGTTTTACGATGTTGTTACAAAAAAAAAGTTTAATAACAATGAAAGAACTTATATTTAAAATATCAGATAATGCAGACAATTAATTTGCCTTTAGGACATTTTAAAACTTTTTGAGTAGACTAAAATTTTTATTAACCTCTAAAAAAAAAATGATGTTTAAATGTCTGGTATATATTTATATATATATATATATATGTATAAACTTGTTGTACAACAAACTAGGTTAAGAAAATATTTTTAAAATTTGTTGTATAGGTTTGTGATCAAAAACAATGAAAGTAAAAAGTATTTATATTATTTTTAATGAATAAATGAACACTCAAATTTTTTTCTTTTCTTCAGGTAAATTATAATTGAAACAATACACAACAAGTATATTTACAAAAATTCTACAAGTTAATTAACTAATTGATTAAGTGAACGTAAATGTAATTAACAAAAAATAATCAACAAAGATTTTAAAAATCAACACAAAATGGTCTTAACTAAATAAGGCTAAAGTGTAGTCAAATTCTTTCTTTTTACATAAATTTGGTTTATTTAAACGTATAAAAATGACTTCAAGTCTTATTAAATCTAGTGTATTTGAGCATTGCATTACACTGAAATTAGATAATGCATACTTTTTTAATTGTATTTTCCCTGAAGAGAACTTGACGAAATATATTGGAAAGAAAAAAATTTGAATGTTCGTTTATTCTTTAAAAATTATAAAATTAAGTCTGATATTTATATTATTCTAATTCTAAAATAAACAATAAAATAAAACAGTAATTAAATTTGAGTAAAATTTATAAAAACAATCTAAAAAATAGAACTATTTAATATATTAAAAACAACTATTTGTAAAAAGGTAGAAAATAAGTTATTATTTGCCATTAGAATTTCTTTTTATAGTTAAAACCTTTAAAGAACTGCTAAAAAGTAATTACGCTGTTACGATTTAAATATCAGTTTTAAGTAAATAATTTTTATTGATAATTGTAATATACAATGAATTCAGATTCAGTTTTTGCCAACAGTCCAACCTAAAAAAAACAATTAAGTAAACGTTATTCTAAAAAAAACCCTTAGTATATTTTTCTAATTGAATACGTAAAAATACTTTACAAGTTTAAAAATTATAGTAGTTTAAATTTTTGTTATATTGTACTACTCTAATTTATGTACGTACAGTAAATTATAATCAAAACTCATTTACATAATCAAAACTGTAAATAAAGGTTTACAAAAAATAAAACTTAAAAACTTTACTTCAAACAAAATTAATGTGGCATAATAATGCCCTACCAAATTATCTTCATATTTTCCTTTATGTATATTAGAGCCAATGCCCCTTCCATTATTGTTGCATCATCGTTTCTTGGTAATGAACAAATAAACTGAGAGCACTCATCATCTTCTGCAACAATACCACATAAGTTTGGGAATCTTTCCTCTTCGGTATTATCATTTACTCTGAAAAGTCCTGGATTACACATCCTGATCAAAATGAAGTTATTGATCATACTGAGTTAATTTACTTTAAAGAATCACACAAGTCTAAAGTGTCATCCAATCAAGAACTTTTTAAAGTAAATTGTAATCCCCACAATGAAAGACTTCTAAATTTTTGTGTTCTTGTTGCAGAAGATGATAAGTGCTCATAGTCTCTTTGTTCATTACCAACAAACGCTGATGCAGCATTTACTGTAAGAGCTTTTTCCCTAAATATACAGATAGAAATAATAAAGGTATTTTGGAAGGGCATTATTATGCCACATTAATTAGTGAAGGATCAACAAACACATGGTATCTTGCTACTCATGAAGATAAAAATGATGATTTGACTTACAAGATGAAACACTTCTTGATATCGAAAAAGTTTGAAGTGGAAACACCCATCTAAACGTGATTTTCTAAATTTACATATAAATTCTATTCTTGATTATAAAATTGAAGGGTAATAGAATGATTCTAATGAAAATCTTTTTCACTGATAAGCCATATTCAAGTAGATTTTTTAGTAAAACAGGTGTCCTTTTAAGAAAGTTAAATTATAGTTTTTTTAAATCTTTCAGAAATTAATTTTACCTAATTATTATAAACATATAATCCATTAGATTTTATCAAATATGTGAAAGTTTTTTTATACTTACATTTTTAATACTTTCAGTCATTTTACAACAATGTTAAGTGTTAATACTAAATAATACAGTACAATGTTTGTTTTATTTTGCAAGTTTTTTAATTTTTTTGTAAAAGTCTTTATTTTTAATCATTTACTCAATGTTCAATGTTAACAACATTATCTTGCCTATAATAAATAATAACTTTTCAATATGTTGTTAATTTGTTGTAATGCTGATTGAATAATTATTTAACGGTTTTTTAAACACTTAAAGCTAAATAAACTATGATACCAAATATACCACTAGTATACATACCGCATCAGTTAAATTTTTAAAGGTAAGTAAGTTTACCTAAAACGTTTTGTTTTACAAACAATTTATATATAAAAACACTAACAAGTTATGCTTTTTAATTTTACAAAAAGCACATTTTTAAATACAAAATTTACATATTTAAGGTGATTATATGCCATAATATATCAAAAGCAATTAACATTTTTTTAAATATATGTCAATAAGAATAAGCTTTCATTTAAGATACAAGTTATAAATCTACGATATGTATAAGTGAATTTTTTACAGTTTAAACCATAAAATCAAAAAAAAATTTTGGGGTTAAAATTAGTATTTTGGACGGCATACCTTTTTTTTCTGCAATTTTTTTAAAGATTCTTTTAAATGAAGCTACAACACATCAAAAAGATATGGACTCATATAAATTTTACAATATTCAGGGTTGCAAAAAGGTCAGAAAAAGTCAGGAAATCAGGAAAAGTCAGGAAAAAATGGGAGCTTTTGAAAAAAAGTTAGGAAATTGACAAAATTAAAAAAAAATCAGATTATGTCAGTTTTAGTTTACAAAATTCCTTGTTGTTTTCCAAAGCCTTTAAACGGAAAAAATTAATTAGTCACACTAAAGTTACAAAATTTTTCTAGAAATTACAATTTTTTTTATTTCAAATGCCTTTATTTGGTATAAATTAATAAAATATCCTTTGTAAGACTGCAAAAATTTTCTATTAACATAGTGAGAAACTACCCTACTTAAACATGTAGTTTATGTAAGCTTTTAAGTATTAATGACCTGTAGTAAGTACCCTTCCATAGTAAATCTGTGATATATGCACAAAAGTTTATCTAGCATAGTGTTTTAACCATATCCTGTAACGGTTATTTTTTCCTTTTTCATTCTATACATTTTATTTTTAGACATTTAAAAAAATTGCACAAAATACTTTAAGTTTCAATGAAAACTCATGAAAAGTTAAAATGTTGTTTTTTGTAAGCAAAACTATGAAGATACTATTATATTTTAATAAGAACTATGTCAGGGTTCATACGCTTCGGATTAAATTATTTTTCTTGTTACTGTTACCAAAAAAAACAATGATTTGTTTTTTAATTTTTAACATGTTTAAGTTTCAAAAAAAATCAGAAAATTTTGCTAATTTAATTAACATTCATTTAAAACAGACTTTAAGTGGTATCTTTCAATTTTTGATGTTGATGTATTAAAATTAAGGTTTATTTTAGTTCAGAAAGCAGATATACTTAAGTTTTATATAATCAGTGAGCTTAATGAAAGCAAAATATTAAATATGTCTGTTGCAGTAACATGACAAGTCAAGTTTCCTCAGCTTAAACTGTTATGATATTTACAAGCGCCCAAATTGTTACATACTTAAATGATTTATAATTAAGTAGTTTTAAACTGTAGAAACAAAAACAAAGTAAATTATCCTACTATTAACAGGCTACCATACAACTACTAAACTTATAGACTAGGTCATTTCATAATGTAAGCAAAACTAGACAATTACCAACAAAATACAGGGAATTTGTAAGTTTGAATCGGGGTCTGTTAGTTTAACATTGCAAAATTTTGTGTACAAACCCTGTTATGTGTGTATTTTGTTTAATTATAAACTTACTGTTGTTAGGTAAATATAGAACAATAATCTAGGTTAAGCTCAAGTTGACCATTCGTCAACAAGCTTTAACTAGACATTCTTATTAGTGTTAATAAAAGATTTTTTTTTATCTTCTTCCAATCAGCCTAATACCTAGAAATTATATTGCTAGAGTCAATTAAAGGCGGATTTTCAATTTGGGTGGAAATAATTTAATATTTATGTATCAGTTGTATAATGAGTAAGCGTTCAGAGCTTAGTTTGTATACATCGACAAGCATCGACATAAGTAAGTAACAAGTCTAACAGAAGTAAGTAACAAGTAGAAATGGTCATTAAATAGTTTAATTGCAATGCATTATGATTTAACAAAAAACATAAAAAATTAAATTTAGCTTTTAGTAAAATTAATGCCTATTAAATTATTTCGGACTAACCTGGCATATGTGACAAAATTTTGTTGCTGAAAGCGATAGTGACCATCAGAAACTCCAAAGGTTTCCTTATTGAATGCATCACCACCTAGTCCTTCATTAGAGATTTCAAGGCTTCTAACCAGCAGTCGCAAGTTTTGATGGTTTTCGACACACCTGTAAAATAACATGATACTGTAATTAGATTTGTTCTTTATATTTCTTATTATAAATAGTTAAATATAGTTTTACATAATATATACGGTAGAAAACATGAAGAAGTCGCTATCACTTTAACGAGTCCTTCCCATACGTTTTGAGTCAAGACCAGGCGCATGGTTTTAAAAGCTTGTCTCTATTTTTAATTTATTTTGCATTTAGCTTACAAAGTCTACTTGATTAACTGTAGATTTAACTAAATCTTCCAAAAGCCGACCCAATAAGATTCATTAATAAAAAAGAAGTTCAATTATGTTATAACTTTTTATTAAACTCTACTATAACTAAATATCTATAATCCAGGGTTTCCCAAACTTTTTTGCTAATGGCCCCCTTTAAAGAGTTTGAAAAAAAAATGGCCCCCTTCAACATATAGATTACTCATAAACTACAATATAATACACGTAAGACCTATTTTTTTTGCTCTTCATCTGAAACTCGAGAATATCTAGTGTAAGTTTCTAGATTGCCATAAAATACCGTAAGACCTTTTTTTTTTTTTTTTGCTCTTCATCTGCAACTCGAGAATATCTAGTGTAAGTTTCAAGTTATGGCCTCATGGCCCCCCCTTTGGCCCCTTTGCTACTCATGGCCCCCTGAGTATCTGTCATGGCCCCCTAGGGGGCCACTTGGCCCACTTTGGGAAACCCTGCTATAATCGAAGCAGTTACAAAATATAACTCAACTGATCTGTTTTTTATTATAACAAATACTATACACATCACTTAACAATAGAAAAACCAAGAAAAGCCAAAGATAAATATAATTAATAGTATAATTTACGCTTGAGTCTACTTATTTTTGTACAAAGAGTAATTTTACAAAAATTAAGTTTCCGTTTATAAAATATAAAAGAAGATATTAAAAGCTAAATTTTAAAAACTAAGTAACAAAATACGCTGACATCTGAATTTATGCAAGTTATTTATGGTTTGTTTAACCAACGTCAAAATAAAGATTCCTTTAAATATATATGACTAAAAAACTTAAAACAACATTAATAGAAAATAAAAAGCGTGACTTTGCCTGGTTTTATATTTATCCATTCATAAGGGATTTACATTATAAAATATTCTTATAACTAGTAATATTTTTACAATAAGCAACAGACAAGAAACAGTAGTAAACCATACTGATTTATCCGTACATATGCTATAGAGTAGGCGCTTACAAAAGCATCTAGATGTATCTGCAACAAGCATATACATGTAACTTGAGATGTTGTATGGCGATATAAATATAAGATGTGAAGTGATTTTTGATAACTTATCAGATTTATTTTGTCAGACAGCGGTGACATCAGCAACAAAACTCTTCTATCAATACTGTTGGCAGAAAAAACTGATCTTTAAATTTACTTATGTTTAGCTACGGATTGATATCAATTATTAGAACAAATCATGTTCAACATTGCAGTAGAATAACGTTTAGCTGATCAATAACATGAAAAATAACAAAACATCTCAGTTACAATATTTTTTAACAAAAAGCTGATTTTATTTCAAACTACAGTAAAGAATCGAATTTAAAATACAGTACAAAAAAATACCTGACCGAACTGTTTTGAACTGTAGAGAAACAACAAAAACAACATTTTTTAGTCTATTGTAAATGCTACCAACAAAACTATAAGTATGAAAAAACAAACAGATCAACTAAAAACTTTGATGGTCAGATAATGCAATAAAATAAATACATTTAACTTAAAATAGTATAATAATACAATAATATATTTGAACCTAAATGAGAATTAGAAGTTTTCTAGATACTACAATCGAAGAATATACTTCAAAATATTTTGCATTTTGTCATACATCAGAAAGAAAACGAGAAAGCTTTCAACTAAAAGTTTTGCAATAATTTAGCAGGTAGAAGAAGAGACAACTTTTTTATAAATAAACTAAATATTTTTTTCTTGTTTAAAAAGTTGGACAATATCGAACTATTTTTTTAAAGTTCTCAAAATCGCCCTTTCTATAAATAATAACAAAAAATTTAACCATACCATAATTCAAGTACAGTAACCTCTCGGATCTTTACGCACTCGTGACGTTACGCACTCTCGTTTAGTTACGCATTTCAAAATTCTATAAAATTCAGAAAATAAAAATTTTAATTTTTTTTTATATTGCACAAATTAGGTTTAATGTATATTTTTAAATTAAAATATGTTTTTGAATGCTAACACCCCTCTCTATATTTTAGACTTTGTAAATTTATGTTCCTTGACTAATTGATAAACATTTAGTTATACCTCAGTATATCTGAAATATTGTTAACAATAAGAGATTTAATCAAATTTCTAAAATAAACATGACTGTGTTTAATAATGAAAGTATAATGAAATAATGAGAGTTTAAAACACAAAGAAATAATACAGCAGTCTTGCCCTATATATTAATAAACACCATTTTATAATTGTAAAGAAATGCTTAATTATAAATTGAATTTGTTAAGTAGAATTGAATATAAATGTCACATATAAATAAAAATAAAGATAATTTCTACTTATTATTAAAATGGTAAAATTATTTTTACTCGTATTATTATTTAATAGAAATTCGAATCTTTTTTTAATATATGTATAGTTTTATCTGTTGTTTTCATATTTATAAATAAAGTAAACAAACAGTTATAGGTGGGAAAGTGCCCAGTCTGCTTTTAACTAGAAGCAATATTAAAAAACAGCCATTATAGTGAGTATATTTGGTACCTCTCGTTTCTTTACGATCTCTCATATCTTTACGCACTTTTTCAGTGGACACAATGTGCGTAAATAAGCAAGAGGTTACTGTAACTATAGAGTTCTTAAACTCACTGCCGAACATACAAAACCTCATAAAATTTCAGAAGATCAGATTTTAAAATTAAAAGTAAAACTACACGCGAGTATAATGGTCCTACTTTCAACCTTGAAAACAAAATGAGTAGTTTTTAACATATTGATGCTTTAAATGTTTAGCAAAAATGTTTCAAAAAAAAAAAAAAAACAATCTTTAAGATAAGCAACCAAAAGAGCATAAGAAAAGTGTTGTACAACTTTGAAAGGATACAATTTTTAAACAACCACGTCAAATTAGACAAATAAAATATATGTTATCCATAAAAATTAAAGAACAAATAACATTAAACTGAAAAGCATCAGTTGTATTTCCGTCTGAACACAATGAAAATTTGAAAAGGAGCAAAATTGTAATCGTAAATGGTACAAAATTTCTGAATTATGACGTCATATAAATCCAGGGTTGTTATTCTAATAATACTTAAAACTCAAGAATGGTGTGGTATAGTTACTTTCGAATACTGATTAATTTTTATAATTAATGACGTCACAAATCGAATTGCTTCTTGACAACCTTAAATACAGTAATTTCATAAGAATGTGCAACAGAATATAAAGTAGAAAACTATTATGAGACGAAGAGTTGTACGTCTGTGTTATAACTTGAAAAAAAGATAAGTTTAAAAAGTTGTCACTAAAAACGGTACTAAAAACATATTGAGAAATTAAAAATAATACCTAGAACTTGTTACAATTTACCCGTTTTAAATACTAATTGAAACATGTACATGCCCTAACTTTTACAAGCTGTCTGATAAAATAGATTATATTAGTATTATTGATCGTTAGATAACAACGAAAGAATATGAAACAGATTTATTAAAGATAATTCTATATTTCAATATTTAAAACTTGTTGTTAATGTTGGTTAAAAAGTCAGTTTACTTAAAAAAGTATTTTTTAAATGAACTAGTTTTGTAAAACATAAAAATTTAGTGTTAAAACTATAAAAGACTAAATCTAAATGTCTATGCTCATAACTTCGTTTATACTTTTTTTGAAAGAAGTATACAGTTTCAAACGTTTAATATTCAAGTTATTACTTTATTACTGCATGTAGAAAAAAGGACTAGATTATTTTGTTTCAAAAAAACTTTGTAAATTAAAAAAAATTTTAAACAGCATAGTTTTACTAATTATTTTTAAACATTTAATATATATTTAATAACATATTTGTTCTAATGCTAAGTTTAAATTTTTGCCTTTCAACATAAATTATTGTTTAAACTATTATACTTTAATGTAAAAAACTTTACATAAAAAATTAATTATAAATTTATAGTTTATGAATAACGTGTTTTAGAGTATCTAGAAAACTTCACCGTAAAATAAATTTGACAGAAAGTAGTCACACTTCTTTAGTAATTTATTTTTGTTCTGTGCCAAAAACAACTTCACCTTTTTGTGATGGAAATCCTTGTCTTGAATCAAAAATCACGGAACAATCCAAATAAACAGTACAAAAGTGAGAATAAACAAAAACTAATATGCGCTTTTACAAAATGAAGCTAAGCTGATTGTTACTTTTGTAGCTTTAATTGACTGAAAATCTTTCATCAAAAACTAACGAAATGATAGTCAACTCATATTAAAAAAGTTAGAACAATTTCAATACAAATCGTTTAAAACGAAAAAAGTCAAGATGAGCCAAAGATAAATAACTTAAATAGTATAGTTGCCTACTCAGGTCTACTTTACTTTGTATAGACAGAAAGTTCAAAAGCATTTTTGTAAAAAAATATCATTAATAGAAAAATAGTTAACTTTAAAAAATTTAATTGACAAAATACAGTGTCCTTTGACCTTTTTACAAGTTTTTTATTTATGTTATGATGCACTAAAGTCAAAATAAATACTACTTTAACACAAAAACATTAAAAAAAATATTGATAGGAAATTGAAAGAATGTCTATGCCTTTTTTATAGCTATTTTTTCATAAGGGATTTATTTTTTAAAAATAAAGCCTATAACTAGTACATTTCTTACAACAAATAACATATAAGAAACAATAAAAAACACATTTGATTTATCTGTACTAGAATATCCTATAGAGTAGGGGTGGGCAACGTTTTTCAATCAATGGGCCGGATTCGGAAATATTTAGTTTTTCTAGGCCGGAGCATTTCAAATTAGTGATTTACCGTATCCAGTACCCGGATCCAGCCGACTAATGACTTTTTTGATGCGAATTCGATTAGAAACTTATTTTAAGTCGAGATACGGATCCGGTCGGATTCTAATATAAATAAAAGTTTTGGATCCAGCCGGAATATTATTTTATGGATAAAGTTGATCATTATTTTAAATCCTTCAAATTCAAAAAACTTTTTCAAGTCTGCCAACTTAAGATGCAGATTAAGACATGTCAGATGTTTAAATAATGTCTATAAATAGAATTGACAAAGGTACGTATGTAAAATATCGTACTTAAAAAAACACTTTGCTTGGGGTAATTTTACAAAAATATACTCCAACTAAGTTAGAACAACAACAAAATTTCAACGGTAAATCACTAGGATAAAATGGTGTATTTATTAGTACACATTAATTTATAAAGTAGTTTTTTAGCTTTTTTTTAAAGTAAAATTTTTACAGTTTTGTTTTGTAAAAATATGATACAAAGTTTTATAAAAAAATTGTAATATTGACCCTTTGCAGGCCTGTAAATTTGCTCGCGGGCCGATCATTTTCATTTGCGGGCTGGATCCCATTAAAGTAAAAAAAAAAAAACGGTCGGGAACCGGTCATTTTCACCCCGCGGGCAGGATCCGGCCCGCGGGCCGTCCGTTGCCAATCCCTACTATATAGCGTATAATGACATCTCAAATGTATCTGCTTCAAGCATATATCTGCACCAAGCATGTAATCAAAGATTTTTACGGCGATATATAAATAATATTGCGTTTTTGATAATTTAAGAGATTCAGTTTGCCTGACAGCGGTGACTTCAACAAAAAAATATAGCAGTATAATAAAGTTTTGTTTATCGATAACATGGAAACTAAAAAACATATCAATAACAAATCATTTTAAAAAAATCTGCTTTTATTACAACCTCAGTTCGAAATAAAATACAGAAATAGTAATTAAGCGAATCGATACATTTCTATTGAAGAATCAACAGCATAATTTAAGGAGTAAAAATACAATTGTTAGAAACGAAATAGATAGTTTAAAGCTTAGATAGTTAGATGTTGTAAGAAACAGATGTAGTAATAATTTAAATTAAAAAAATTTAGAAAAACATTTTAAACCCTTAAGTAGAATGACCGGTGTATTGATACAATCTAACTAAATTTGAATAAAAAAACTCAGGTGCATAGTTTAAAAAGTCTGTGCTTCAAATTTGTTTCAAATTCAGCCTACAAAGTTTACTTATAACACCTTGTAAAACAAAAAAAATCGGTTGTTGCTTAATTTCTTATGCTTAAAGATGTTGTTGATTTAAAGTATAATGAGTATTGTTCTGGCACAGCAAAATATGATTTTTTTAAAATGAAATCTTTGATAGTGGGATTCAGAATTATTTCAGAACTTTAAATCTAAATAAAAAGGTGCGTTCTGATGTCCCAAGTGTTCATTTCGAAGGCTTAGTGCTAAAATAATTTCTCCCTATATAATAAATGTACCGAGTGTGGTGTGTTTCTATAGTAGCTTAAATTTACTGAGGTAATCCTATTTCATAAATCTAGTTAAAAGAAGACATTAACAACTACCGACCTATTTGTCTTTTGTTCGTATTTTCAAAATTATTGAGATTTTAGTGTGTGAGAGATTGAAAGCATTCTTTATATTAAACGAGATACTAAGTTAGAAACAATATGGGTTTAGAAAAAACAGTACGACTGAACTAACTGTGAATCAGATTTTTGATAATTGAGGCTGGTGAAATAAAAAAGATAAATTGTTCTATATTTTTAGGTTTAGCTAAACTGTTTAATACGGTTAATAAAAAGGTATATATCAAAACTTAAGAGTTAAATAAAAGAATATTTAAAAGATAGAAGTCAATCAATGAAATAAATAATATTGTGTCTGAGTGTGAAATTGTGAATGTTGGAATACCGCAAAGTTTCTCGTGTATATTAATGATAATTCTCTTATACTACGATAAATATGAGAATGTTTGCTGATATGTCTGCTTAAGCTACAAACATAGTGATCCTAAGTATTTAAATGAAATTACTAATAAAAATTTGGTTAAAGTTGATATATGGATGCGTGCTAAAAAAAAATTTTTATTAGTTTTCTAAAAACAACATGTTTGCATTTCATTAAAACTTCACAAAACTTTTAATTTACTGTTAAGTATAATGGTTGTACTATTGAGCAAAATGATAGCATAAAAAATTTTTTTTTGTTCTTACTTTTTCGGTTAGTTCAGTTTTAATTTTAAAGGCAAATGAAAAATTACAAGTGATGATAAATAGGTTGCCTGACCTTCAAAAAACGATTATCGTTGTAGATCAGGGTTTTCCAAACTTTTTGCAAATGGCCCCCTTTAAAGAAATTAAAAACGCAATGACCCACTTCAACAAGATTACTCATAAACTACGGTAAAAAACACCGAAGACCTTTTTTTTTTTCTCTTCGTCTGCAACTCAAGAATATCTAGTGTAAGTTTCTAAAGTACCATTAGACCTTTTTTTTTCTCTTCATCTGCAACTCAAGACTATCTAGTGTAAGTTTTAAGTTATGACCTCATGGCCCCCCTGTAGCCCCTTTGCTGCTTACGGTCCCCCTTCTTCCCTCTTTGCTGCTCGTGGCCCCCTGAGTATCTGTCATGGCCCCTAGGGGGCAAATTGGCCAACTTTGGTAAACCCTGTTGTAGATGGAAAAGCAGTCTGATGATTTTTTACCATAAAAAAAAGAATATCAAAAAATATTTTGATTTTGTTCATACGATAAAAAGAAACAAAGAACATATTTAAAATACAAACTTTGCAAATATAATGCAAGTAGAGGACAAAACAGTTTTTTATAGCTGAACCAATTAAAAATATTAGCTTTATTTAGTAAAATCAGTTCCACAATAACAAACTATCTTCCTTAAGTTTACGTAACCGCAAAATCACTGTACGATCAGAAAATTAATAAGCTAAAAAGTTTAAAAACAAATTGTCATAACTTAAGTGATTATAAATTTAATAAGTTTGCTACAGCAGGTACCAAAAAAACGTAAAAACTCTACTTAAACTGAAAACCAGGTTTCAGAATCAAAAGTATAAAATACATATAAGTATACTGGTCTAAAATTGAAAACTTGCTATAAATTGGTAAATACTTCTACAATTTAAATGCTAAAAACTAGTTAAGACATTGTCTAAAATAAAAAAATTCTAAACAAAAGATAAAAATAATGTTCTTAAAAATAAATTATAAAGAAATCTACAGAAAGAGCAAACAACAATTTAGTCTATTACAAATGAATACTTTTTTTAAGCAATTACGGCAAACAAAACTACAAAAATATGCATTTTTACTTAATACCAAAGAAGAAAACACATAAAACTGAAAACGTCAAATGTATTTTCACCTGAAAACAGTGTAAGACTTAAACACAAGTAACATTGTAATTGATAATGGTAGAAAAATTCTGAATTATGACGTGATAAACAACCAGGATTGAGGTTTTAACAACACTTAGAACTCAAGAATGCTTTAGTATAGTTACAAACAACTATTGAGCAAGTAAAAAAAGTTACAAACAAAATTGGTTCTTGACGGTAAGAATTTTTAATGGGCACTATTTTATGGGTAGAATTGCTGCTACCAAACCTACACATAATTTGATGTGATGTCATTAAAATTATTGGTAGTATTGGGATTTTGCTGCAACTTACTTGCTGCAATTAAATGAAAAATAAAACATGTGCTAGGCTTTTTATAAATACTATTGGTAGTTAGTGTATTTAAACTTTATAAATTAAAATGAGATAAAAACTTTAAAACGCATAAACTAATTGTTTGGTTTATAAGTACATTTATGTAATCTATATTTCTTACAAACAAAAATAAATTTAGCTAGATATTTGGTAGTTAAGCAGGATGATGTTGCACAAATATCGAACAATAAAATTATAAATATTTAATTCGAACTGTATTCTAGTCTAATTTAAATTAACATTTTAAAGTTATTTTTTAGCAAAGTAGGTACACTGATAAGGTACGCACTATAAGAAGCATGTATCCAT
>NW_028139909.1:0-39988 GCF_965202585.1 Thalia democratica | reverse complement strand
ATTTTTGATTGATGTATGATAGTATTAAATATATATTTTGTAACCCTGATTGAAGGTTTTACAACCTTTCTTTATTAAAAAACTGTTTGTACTAGTTAAGTTTTCTCATATTTATTATAAGAAAAATTCAAGCAAAAAAAATTAAAGCAGCTAAAATTGTTTACTAAATAAATAGTATAATGACGATTAAAAATAACAATTAATCATTATAATTAATTCATTTTGAAAAAAAAATTATGACCGTTACGGGGATCGAACCCGCGACATTGGCGTTATTAGCACGACGCTCTAACCAACTGAGCTAACCGGCCACTCATGAAGTCTATATTTTGTACGTAGATAAAACATTGTGGTTTATAGTGATGTTGTTTTTAATGACTTCCAAGAATGTATAATTCAAATTGTTTACTACACCAACTTATCTTTGTTCATGTTTTATATAGTACTGATATATTCTATGTACAACATACGATTTTTGAGTTTCTTACTTTTTAAGAAAAGTAAAATAATACTTTAAAATTCAATTTATATTTATACCTTAGAACTTAAGGCTCTTTTGATGTAATTATAAAATTTGAACGTTCGCTCAAAATATAACTCAGCGTAAGCCAATTATTTTTAACTAAAACAGAAAAAAAAAACTTTCTTTTCAAATCTAAAGCTTATTTGTTTTAACCTGTTTGTTTAAATTTAAATTTGTTTAAATTAATGAATGTAATATTAACATTATGTTAACAGTTAAATTTTTCAGATGCTACATGGTTACTTATTAAAACATAGTATAAGTATCGAAAACTAGTTGTGATTAAAATTAAGAAACTTAATAGTTAACCTTATTTAATTATTTTTTAAAAGTACTTAGCTTTACTTAAATAAGCAACAACAAATACTGCAATTTTTTTATTATCTCTAAATTATGTTTTAAAGTAGTTTCTGTGTAGTCTAGCAACAATAATAGCCTAATTTAAACTAGTAAATAAGTTACTTGTTTGAATAATTTTTTTTTTGTTGTCAGTTACAAAAACAAAAATATTTACAAATTTTTTCATACTTCCACATTTTTTTGTTCTGTTATAAATTGTTCAGTTAAAATTTTACTAAAGCTTATTACACACATTTTTTAGTCTAGTAGTAGCACAAAAGTTTAATGATTTTCGAGTAATCTTATAAAAAGAAATTAATACTAAAACAATTTACGTTTCATAAAATGGTATATTATTTAAATGCATGATGAAACTAGTATACTAAACTGATAAATAAATGCTATTTTAAGTATAAAATAATTTTTTTTAATATAAATAACAAATGTTTTTCAGACTTCAAGTAAAGCTTTAAAGCTGTAACACTTTAAACACATGAAAGTTAAGTTAAGTATGTAAGTTGTTAATACTTAATCATGTAAACTTGTTTACTAAAATCACCTGTAGGTTAAAGAAGTCAACGTGTAGTATTTTTGAAAGTTTTGTTGTTTTATAATGTTGATAAATAATAAAACACTTTTAATTAGGTTATGCTTATATTTGATATATGTATTATTTTCTTACCTAAGTTACAAAACTAAAGTGGTATATAATATTATAGTGTTTATAGTTATTTTAAATAAATTATCTATTTTAAAGCTTTTTAGTAAGCTTTTAAAAAATGCTTAAATTAATATTTTCAGATAAGTGCAAAATCACATTCATTTTTCATACTTCTTTAGTATATTAAAGACTGTGAAGCGATTATTTTACTTGTAAAAAATATAATTAAAATAGTTTAAGGTCTCTTGAAGTGCAGTGTTCTAACTTATAGTTGGTAACAGGGGCGTAGCGTGGGGAGGGACACTGGCGCATCGTGCCACCAAAAAACGAAAAGAAGTAAAAAAAAAGAATGTAATATCTTTATCCTTCATTGTTTTTTATTTCTGCTTAGTTTGCCTTTTTCAACTATGTTTATCCAGTATTCGAAAAGTTAAACGAAATTTTGAATACCCATTAGTGACAAGTTAGAGAAATTACCCAATATACTGATTCGGTGCGCAAACGAAAATGCGCACCGATGTTGATGAAAAATTCTATAAGGAAATATTCTATAACCTCATTAACTTCATAAGATTTTAGACTCAAAAAGTACGCAACTAGTTAGTGCACCGCTGTAGTATAACCTTATGGCAGATTTTTCTACAAAAAGTTTACAAAAACACGTCACGCTTAAAGGAAAATTAAACAATTTTACAAGTTTTTTTTATGCTACAATAAATGTTTAAGACTACTGCTAGTTTTCTGATCTTTATTTTTGTAAACATACAAGAAAAAGCGTGTCGGCCTATGAGAAATAAACTTTGTTCGTGATATTTATTTTAAACAAGTACAATCAGATGAATTAAATTTAAAAAACATATCTTTAACTATTTTACAAAGTTGTAATAAACTGTAATAACAGTTATAAAGTTGATGTATCTTAACTTCTGTGTAACTTTTTTTAAATTATGTGCAATGAGGTGTTCTTATCACTGTTTTATTGTATATTAAAGAGATTGATATGTTTTTCGTAAATAAAACAGATACTTTCGTTTTATTGAATATAATCATTTTTAAAGATATAAATTTACTGTTAGTAGTAAAAACAGTTTTTATTTAATAAGTTTACATTTGTGCAAGTATAAGTAATTGTAATGAAATTTATACTTTTTTTTAAATTGTTTAATTTTGTAATGTATAAGTAATTTTTATAATAGTTACTTCGAACTTATTTTACTTAATGAATTTTTTGTCAACTTTTTTACTTATAAAAAGATCTATTTATAGCTTATTACAAAAGTTTTAATTTAGGGTTTTTTTTGAGAAAATAATTGCGCACCCCCTGACCAAAATACTTCGCTACGCCACTGGTTGGCAAGATTATAAATGCAATACAGTCTCATTTACCAAGTGGCCCGTTAATCTGTAGTTGTGATTTTTCAGAGTGAGGGAAGTCCCGGATTCAAATCCCAGGCTGGTTATACTTTTTGATAATATAAATTGTATTGGTTAGTAGTGTAAACTTCTACGTATTTTTACTACTGCGTATTACTTCTTACTTTAGTAACAACATTAAATAGTTATCAGCTTAAGTCTTATTTTACTTATCTATATTTTTAAAACTAATTTTATAACACGTTATTAATTAGTCTTATAACAGTCTTATAACAGAAATTTCTCAACTAAATTTAAATAACAGTGCGACTAAAGTCTTTTATCATCTGTGAATGTTGTAAATCAATTCAATTTCTCAAAACAGTTTTCGAAAATAAAAACAATTTTAAACAATAATGATAAGCTCTTAGTTATTTATATTTCAAGCATTATTTGATTAGAGTGAAACCCTTTTGTAAAACCATAACAATTTGAACAGTTTTGTTTTAAGTTTTATACAAATTACGAAATGCAAGAATATAGAAGCAAAAAATAACTATAAATTTTTAGGTTAAAACTGTAACTAAACCTTACTAAACTAGTACAGCTAAAATTGTTTAGTAGTAAAGAAAATGGAAACTTAAAGTTGAATATACATCTTTGATTACATAAAAATAAACTTAACTTCACGTTAACTTTAAACTTCAGTAACTATTTTTTTTATATTTAGTAAATATTAAGATATTTGAAATTCTAAAGTGATGACAACGTTTACAAAATGTATAAAGTAAAATGTTTTTAAGCAAAAAAATTTTTTTGTTAGTTTAGAA
The DNA here is from genome assembly GCF_965202585.1 of Thalia democratica. Lineage (NCBI taxonomy): Eukaryota > Metazoa > Chordata > Thaliacea > Salpida > Salpidae > Thalia > Thalia democratica. Next base: position 36,282 of record NW_028139909.1, on the reverse strand, counting down.
TATGTACAAATTAAGCAACAGTTATAAATATAAAACAAGCTCATGTAGTAATATTTAAAACTAAAAGTTGCTTTGTAACTTATGTAATGAAAAGTTTTTATTTTTTCATTGTTTTAACAATTATTTAAACTTTAGTTTAAGCAAGGCACTAAATATAATTTAATGGTACGCTACTAAATTAACGTAGTAAAAATATAAGTAAATAAAAGACAACGCTTTATGGTTTAATCAAGCAAGTTATAGGTTTTTGTATTACAATACAAGAAAATAGCAAAATTTTTAAGTTTTTATGGTCTAATTTAAACAACAAACTAGTAAAAATTTGACAGTGTCGTACTAATTAGATAAATAAAGCTTAATAAATGTTTTAAAAACAAAAATTCCAAACAGTATTACGACTCAGTGTTTTATATAAAAGTCATAATATCATTTATTTCTTGAATTAGTTAATTATAATTTATAAATTACATATAAGAATGCTATTATCTATCTTTAATAAAAATAGATTGCTTTTAAAATTATCTATACATTTTTTCATGTTGAAATTTTTAAATACCGAATATCTTTTGTAACAGTTTTTTATTAGACTTTCATGAGTCGTAACTTATTTATAAAACCAATTTTATTTAAATAAAAATATGTATAGTGAGAGAACCAAGATAAATATAAAATTAAATACCTAAAGCTACATGAAACACTTAGTGATTACGTAAAATGCTTTAGAATTGCTGTTATGACAAGTTTATTAAACTTAAATATTTATTAAAACAACTCAAATACACTTGCTAACGAAATAATTTCGCAGAAAAACAACAATTTGTTCACTACTTTTTTTATTCAACTGACGCACGTTTCTCCGTGTTAATGAAGTTAAAAAGTTTTTACGGATTTATCTAAAGCTTCCAAGTAACAGTTTTCAAAAGTACTTGGAAAACTTTGATAAACCCGCAGAACTGTCTTAATTTTTTTTTAAACAGAGAAACGTCCGTCAGTTTAATAACGAAAAGTAGTGTAAAATTAAGTACAACACAAAGTTTATAAAAAACAACTTATGTAAATCTACTAAATTGTTTTCTTAAGTAAAGTTGTACTTTTCAAATTAATATTCTCGTTTATAAACATTGACTTCTACGAACCTAACAATAAAAGTTTTTTCACAATTTTTAGACTACTTATTTGTAAACATAAGGTATCTTTGATATTAGTAGATTTTTTTCTTTTTCTGCAAATAGTTTATCTGAAGCTATAAAAAAAAATAAGTAGGTGTAATAAAAAAAAACTTGCTTGTTCGATATTAATATTTGTTTTGTCATCGATGTAAAGAAATGCAATGTTTTATTTTAACTATGTTTTCAACTATAAAAGTTGACATACCTTTTGTATCAAAAATATTAGCTGTTCACTTATTATATAAAACTAGAAGATCTAAAATTAGATAAAATTAAATTCACAATAATCAATAAATAAATCACTTAAAAAGTTCAAAACAAATAAAACCAGAACTAAAAAGATAGAAAATTTTACTAAACTTTCAGCTTACAAACAAAAATATACTTATTAATTACATGCAATATAAGCGAAACACTTAATAAAAAAGTTTGACAAAAATGAAACCTTTTTGTACAATGAAAGTAAAAATGTTTCAGCCCGGGCTCGAACCGGGGACCTTTCGCGTGTGAGGCGAACGTGATGACCACTACACTACTGAAACACTTGGCAGTAAGCGTAATATTGCGTATATAAACTTGTTGTACCTTGAATTGACTCTCTTTGAAAGCTTCAAACGACGAAAATATCGGCGAAAGTCTGCAGTGCAGAAGCCTGGACTATCGTGTGCCGTGAGAAAAGCTCAAGTTTAACAAAAGAGTTGATCATCAGACTTCAGTCATTCCATCTGATCATCAGTTTTTGTTGATTGATACGAGCGTACCAGATGTCTTGCCTAGTGGACAATGTATTGAACGTTGTACAGCAAAAAACAATGCTGAAGTTACTGATCAATGCCATCAAATGGTTGCTTCATGTGAAAACATGATAAACCGTTTGTAGATAGAAGGCTATAGGTTTTTCGGTTGTGACTGACTGATAAGTCCTAATAAGGACGAATCCGTTTTCAGTTTACCGAAAGCATATGGTCTGATGATCTTTGAAAGCTTACGAACATATTCAATAGTACAAAGTAAAAAATGCTGTACAATACAATTGTGTTGTTTAAGTTAAAAATTTGACTTTAAATATACTTAGCAAATTATTAGCCTAAATGAAACTTATATTGATATATAGAAGTAATTGCTACAAGATTAGTTTTAATTTAAATTAAATTAGCTGAAGGTCTACCCTTAGAAATAGTTAAAACTAGACTTATATGTTTTAACATTTGAATCTCACTTAGCTATAAATATACATTTTTTCGTTTTTAACAATATTGTTTCAAAAAATATAGAAGTTTTACTATTATGCTGACAACTAGGAAATAAAAAAATGTTTAAATAATTTGAAAGGTTTTTAAATTTTCAATCATGTAGTATTTTTAAGAGTGCAAACTTTGTTAGAATAAACGTTCTCTGTTTAATTAATTTAGAATTTTGGTATTAGTGTAAAATACAACTTATGAGCTTTGACAAAATATTTCAACTTTTTACTAGCTAGCAAAACATAAATGTACAACTATGTGACAAAACAGAAATATTTAATTAATTGAAAGTTGTTGTAAACATCAAATAGTACTCAAACTAGTATTAATTTTAATCAAAAGAAGACTTAGTTTATAAAACTTGAAACTTTATTTATATTACAATCAGTAAAACTTTTTAGTTTAACTTTTAGGACAAGCTTACAAGCTTAAAGTGACTATTGAGTTTTAGTTATTTATTTATTGTCATACTTTGTTTAGTTGTAGTATAGTGATATGTTAATTTTTTACTTATCCACGACTTAAATCAGTTTATAAATTTAAAATAACAAATTTTCATTAGCTAGAAAATTTTATAATATATTTAGCAGTTTATTTCTACAGTTAGTTTTATCATTTATAAACACCTCAATTTATTTTCTCAGTCATCATTTAATCAAAACATACTTAGATTTAAAAATATTAATTTTAATAAAATCATAAACTTAATATTCTTTGGTCACACGTATGGATACATACAAATAAAAACAAAAGCAATTACAAAGTAAAATGCACGACTTGAAATAAACATTTTTTACAAATAAACATCAATTTTATAGTTATAAGCAGAGTTGGTAAAATGCTAATAGTTACTATGGTAATTCAGCAATGAAGCGTATAAACTTTGGTTTGTTTTAATTTAGTAATTTCACGCTTGAGTAAACAAAGCAGAGCTTTTTAACATGTCTGGTTATAAGCGTTAAACCACGTGAGAGTATACCGCTTAAACTAGCAGATAAACTGTGTATAATTCTGCTAGCGAGCGAAAACGCGTTGAAAATTTGCAACGCATTATTATAGATCATTTTGTCGAGCTAATGGCAAAAAAATTAACGCTTGAACGCACATATGCTAGCATTTGACTGCAGTACAGAGCTAGCTGCATTTTCATTTGAGATTATATACAGTAATTTCTCCATTTCAATACAAGCATCGATGGTGTAACGGTTAGCTTTGGTGCCTTCCAAGCACTAGTTACGGTTTCGACTTCCGGTGGACATGTATTCAACATAATATAATCTTAATTAGATAAAACAGTAAGTAAGCATCAACGAAAAAAAAAGTGTTTTAAGTAGTGTTCGATAGTTTAGTTGTTAAACTCATTAAAAAATAAGTTATAAATCAATAAACCTAAAACATACACAAAAGAGTGATTGTTTTTATTTAAGTATTATAAACTGAATTAAAATTACTATATTTAAAAAGTGTATTTATTCAGTTTTGTAAAATCAAAAACTTCAAGATAATCTACAGAACTCTATTTGAATTCTAATTGAATTTAAATCTACTTGTTATAATTCAAAAAAGCTACGTATAATGTAGTATATAATTTAAATACTCAGTATGTCTTCGAATACTGGGTTGGCCGAGTGGTTAAGGCGTTGGACTTAAGTTCCAATGGACGACTGTCCGCGTGGGTTCGAACTCCACACCCAGTATTTTTTACGTGTAGTATTATTATTTTTCTTTTTATAACCGTCAGTTTTGAACTAAAAAATGATTTGGCTTAAAAGCCTTATAAATATTATTTATTTACCTTAAGTGTTTACAATTTACTTTATAAGTTCATAGTTTTAGAAGCTTGTAGTTTTTATGTTTAGTTGAGAAAGTTTTTAAGTTTTTATCCTATTTTACGCATCATAACGTGTTTTATGCTATTAACTTACTACAAAGACGTTTCTAAAAGTAAACTAAAAAAGTTTAAGCTCGTTTTCTTTTGACTGTTACCTTAAATTATAGTAGTGATTTTAATTAACATTTTAAAAACTTAAACACCATATTTAGAGGGTTGAATACGTATGAAAGTTTAAAAAAAAAACTTTTTTTAATCATAGATAATTTTTATAGTATATTTAGTTTATAATGCATGGAATAACTTGAGTGATTTTACAAAAAACTAAGCGTAGTAATACATAATTAAACTAAATGTAGTTTAAACAATAGATAAGTTTCAAAATAAATAGAGTATAAATAAAATAATTTTTGCTAATTGAATCTACGGTTTTCTACATTTGTTGATAAATAGTTTTATTACATCTTGCTCTAATTATTTGTTATTTAACCTACATTGGGCCGACAGGCTACAAAGTTTTACTTATATGAACGCGATAGTTGGATACCACGTAACCGACTGCGTGGCCTAATGGATAAGGCGTCTGACTCCTAATCAGAAGATTACGGGTTCGTATCCCGGCGTGGACTTCTTATTACAACTGCATTAGAGGTAATTCGTTGGCTTGGAAATAATCTATTTGTAAAATTCGACCGAATAATTTGTTTCCTAATATTTCTTTTTGAAAAATAACTTCAACTCAAAATTTAAATTTAGTAATGTTTCACCTGTTTGAACTAAATCAAACGAGATCATCACTAAAAAAAACTGTAATTTTTTTTCAATATAAACATGTAAGAAGACATTAGGCTATACTTTATTCAAAACTTGCGTCTATGTGTAAGAAAACAAAAACAAAATAAAACTTATAGCTTAAAGTTATCAACTTCGGAAAATCAGTATATCGCCAGGTTAGTTTATGTTAAGGTTAGAAAAATGTAAGCTACTTAATAATAATATAATTTTAAAACATAAACAAAAAATATACTTACAATTAGCATGCTTATAAGATTCGTGAACAACAAGAAAAAACAACTCTTGTAACTAAAACACTAGGTTAATTACTGCTTTTAGTGTTTATAATTCAATTATTGTATTGTGACGTAATTATAACTTAGGCATATAAAATCTTATAGCTCTATTTATTAGAAATTTTGAAATTAGTTACTTTTGTTGGTTTTAATACTTGCTTGTACAAGTTGAAATAGTGGGGAACAGGTCAAAATTACACGAAGACAAAACTGCACGAAGATACTTTTGCACCAAGGGTCAGTTTTGGACGTAGGGTCATTTTTGCACGAGAGTTAAATAAAGTAAAAGAAAACTATAAGATAAATTAACATAATACCAAATAAAAATTTAATGCATAAAGTAATACTTATTTTATATGTATAAGTATATAATTTAAAATATATATTATATTATAAATTATAAATATAATATATTATAAATTATATATTTGTAAGTATATAAGTACTTATACATAAATGTATAAGTAATAGCAAAAATTAAAAAAAAAAACAACTAATAAAAGTTGTTATAAAAATAAAAAAATAATAAAACAAAATAAATTAAGTAAAATAAAATAATAATAAAAAAAAATCATTTTAATACAAAAAAAATTCAATCCATGCAAAAATTTCTTCTTGCAAAAGTGATCCTTCGTTCAAAAGTGTCTTCGTGCAATTTTGTGCCCTCGTGCAATTTTCGTACGCTCGTGCAAACTTTAACGCTACACTAAATAGAAAATAGTGATGTATTTATCAAATTTTCTTAAGGTTAGAAATAAAGCATTTTAAAATGAAAACATGAACGTATTAACTCGTTTCCTTTATTTAAAGAAGTTCTCCCGTCAGCATTCGCTATATTCATCTTCTCATCATTACTCATGCAACAATAAGACAACTTGCAATTATAAATAAAAACTAACTTTAAAGGTGATTGAATTAAAAATATTAACGCGTTCTTACTCGCAGTATGTCTGTGATGTTCCTATTAAAAATAATTGTTTGAAGCATAGTTTATCAGAACTTAGTCTTGAAACATATTTTTGAATTTTTGATTTGTTTGAACTCAGTATAAGCCAAGTTTATCAGCACTGAAAGCTTAATTAAATATTTCAAAGTTTAAAAACTTTATCAACTGAGAAATTATTTAAAAAAAAACATGAAAAAACATTTTTTAAATCCTTTTAACAAAACAGAACATAAAATTAAGAAAAAAAAGTTTGTTCTCACGTAATGAAAACAAATAAGATAAATTATTACAACGAAATTCAGCGAAATATAGTAAAAACAGTAATACCTGACTAATAAATGCTAGTTGTAATGAAATACTTTGAATTTTGTACTTTATTTATGATCAATAAAGTATTATACTCGACTAAGGTTTATGTTTAAAGTTTTTTGAATAAAATTTATTGACAGTCAGTGGTAAACTAAAACTTAAAGAACAATTTTTCAAATGAATATCAATTATTTCTATAAAATTTTAATAAACTTTATTCTGTTGTTTTTGTAAAAACGTAGTACTGTAAGTATATAAAATGTTACTGATTTTAATTGTTTTAAATAACCACAAAACACACGTATATTAAGAAAAACTTGAAGAAATTACGTTTTATAGTTGCAAAGTTTGAAAAGTGTTTATTACGTTTCTTTCTTTAAGTATTTGTTGATATTAAATCATTGTTAATAAAATACATACCGATATAATCCATGAAATTAATTTTATATGCTCGAGTTGTAATTTACCTTCACAAGCGTCGATGGTGTAACGGTTAGCATCAGTGCTTTTTAGTCACTCCATAACAACTTCCGGTTGATTCACCATTTACCAATAAAAACTTTGGAAAAATACAAAAACTATTTTCTATTCTCTAAAATCTTAGAACATTTAGACTACAACAACTGTATAGTGATAGAGGACCTGAAGGCTCATCATATAAACTAAGTATTACCATAAAAAGCTAACCTTGCTAATACATTCTAAATAGGACCTCTATGTGATATTTACCTAAGTACTGTTCAATAAGTTTTACAATTTATTACACATTACAATATGAACAAAGTAAACACACACTATAAAGAATACATAACATAATAGTCGATTAAATAATACTCAGCTTAAATAAGAGTTAACAGGTGGCTTTGGCTGGCTCACCATTCTACCAAAAGCAACGTTTATTCAAAGTTATCATATTTAAGCATTGAGAAATTATTCTTTTTTTTTGCAATCTCTTATACAATTAAGAAAGCAGTGAAGCATGCATTACTGCTACACTCCCTTAACCTGTTTTTTTTTTTTAAGTTAAAATTTGTTTCTTAGATTTTTAAAATTCAAACATAATTTATGAAATTTAGTTCATATTAGGTTCTTTCCCCCTCCTAAAAAAGCTAAAAAAATCATTTCACCAGTTAAGTTATTTTTATATTGCTATTTAAAACAATAAAAACTTTATAGAAAGTATCAAAAGACTTGAAAAAATACTTATATACATAACATAAGTGCACATGCAAAGTTATAAGTGAATTAAATTTATAACTTTTTACAACAACTAAAACACTTAATATGTTTGTGTTAGTTCAAATTTTATAAAGTCAGTCTACTGAAGTCCACTTCTTTTCCCATCATCTTGTCGAAAAACTAACGTCTAATGTCCATACAACTTTTGTGTTTGTTACAAATAGGAAGGTAGTTGTCGCCGACTGAATGAGTCCGAACATCCGCTAAGTCAGACGATGACCTTTAGTAAAAGTTTAAGTTGGTGACGAATCGATTCATCTAATTACATCGAACTTGATGATCTTCATCAAACTTACGGCTGAGACGTCATAATAGGCTGACATGAACTAGATTGTTCGTTGTAGTTGTCCATTGATATTTTAAGATGTATTTAATTTTATATTTTTAAAATAAATGTTATATTTAGTCACTCAAGATTAAAAGACATTTTAAATGCTTTAACTTTTAAAAGTTTTCAATAATCAAAACAAGTGTTTTACTAATAATATTAAGAAAGAAACTTTGTTTTCGTAAAGTAACTTTTAATAAGTGTAATGTTTTAGAAACAATTAAATTGTAATAATATTATCACAAAACTATTAAGTTTTTAAATAAACCCCAAATGAAAGAAATAATTTAAATTCGTAAACAAATAGAGGAAGGAGATGTTTTGAAATATGTTTAAAATAATCAATTACTCCTTTTCGCTACACAATTTAAAACAAATGGCTTGAAAAAGCTTTAAGGAAATAACAATCAGATTTCGTAAATAAAAAACAATTTTGTTTTTAAAACAATTGTTAAAATTAACTATGAGAGTTACTCCTATAAACATTTTTAAAGTATTTATCAAATATCTGCATCGATAAAAATTATTTTAATTTCTAAGATAATATTTTAAAATCATCTTAAAATAGCCAAAACGAAATTAAGTGTTACTTTTAAGTGAATGAAAATAACGTCATAAGAAATGTGCAAAACTTAACTCCCTTTACACAAGTACATTAAGTTTCAGTGAAAAATCAGCTGTAAATGCTTATTTGCTAAAACATACATTTGTTTAAAGACTACTTAAGAAGCTTTTTTTTAACAAAATAAACTTTTTATTTCAATCTTCACAATAACACACTGACGTTTAGTAGCTAGTTTTAAAAACTTTAACAATTACGAGTTATTTTAATGTGAAAACAAATTGAACAGTTTTTCAACAAATATTTTTCTACTTTCCTTATTAAAATGCTTTTTTTTCGAAGCAATAAAAAGTCCTTAAATGATTTGCTAGTACATTAGCTGCTTCCTTAGACTATTCATTTATTCTTAACCTCTAGTATAGAGTATTTGCTAAAAATTTTAAGAAATATCACTTTTTTTTCGACTAAACTTAGTTTTTTAAATCGAAAGTTTGCGGTATCATTACACATAGCAACTTATTCGCAACATAAATTTAAAGAATTACTTGCTCATAACTTATAAGAAAGTTTTTTGCTGTCTGCAGTTGTTTAAAATAATCTTTTTCATAAGATAGATTTTCATTTTGTTACACAAAGGCAAATATAACAATGGCTACAGATTCAGTATATCCACGATATAAACATTTGTAGCTTACTTTGAGCAAAATGCGAAACATTAGTTAGAAGCTTTTTGTAGATGTTGAGAATAAAAGTCAACAAGAATCCTATTCATCGGGCTCATTTTTTGCTGCTAAATGTTTTCGTGGTTTAAAAAGTTCCTCCCTATACTTTAAAAAAAACAATTGCAATGTGCACTTATTGCGCTCGGTTGACGACTTTTTCGTGTGTTGGCGTCTTAGATAAACTGCATTTTTGTTTAAAATTGAGCACATTGGCACTTGAAAAAAATATAAAGAAGGTAAATGATAATAACCACGAAAACAAGAAAAAAATAAGTATTTGTTAATCTTGAATAAACAACACTTTGGTTACGCAGTTTTTGTATACCTTAAACTTAAACACTTTGAATAATTTTAAAGCCGATTTTTTTAATAAACACTAAGTAGTTTTTACAAAGAAGATATTTAAGAGAAAAAGTCAAATTTTGCAGAAATAATTTTTTGGAGGTCGTCGTAACTTTTAACACTTTATTTAAAAAGTTTCTGAAATTTTTTTAGACTCAAGTTTGTATATAAGTTAAGTGAAAAGTCATCCCACTTTAAAATACTAAAATGATTAATGAAAAAAATCTGTACATCTTCTATTAATTAAAAAGGTGACTTCTGTATTTGTATAAATTATATACTACAGCAATTCAAGAACAAAATAATTTGCTGCAAGCAGGATTTAAATCTGCGCGGGCAATGCCCATTAGATTTCGAGTCCAACGCCTTAACCACTCGGCCATCGCAGCTCCCGTTGGAAATATACTTTTCTTGTTTATATAGTTAAGTAGTTGCCAATACAAAACAAATCATATTAAGAAACTAAGTGAATAAGCTTTTTTAAGTATATATAGTTTATAGTTACAAAAGACTAAACTTTTCAAAAATTTGTTATTTAAATGTTATTTAGTTATGTTTTAGTTTTGTTATTTAGTTCTTATATCCAACAATAACTACCAATAAATTTATATCAATACTAATTTACTCGTAATTATATTCAACAAAATATATTCTTCGTAAGTAGATAAAAAATGTATAATTTAAAAAATAAACAATGCATAGGCAAACATAACAATTTTTTTTTAAATTGATATGATAAAATTGGTATACTATCAAAATCCACCCGCGTTCAAAATCCACCCGATCAAAATCCACCCGCGTTTAAAATCCACCTGATCAAAATCCACCCGAGTCAAAATCCACCCGATCAAAATCCACCCGGGTCAAAATCCACCTGATCAAAATCCACCCGAGTCAAAATCTACCCGATCAAAATCAACCCGAGTCAAAATCCACCCGATCAAAATCAACCCGGTTCAAAATCCATCCGATCAAAATCCACCCGATCAAAATCAACCCGAGTTAAAATCCACCCGATTAAAATCCACCCGGTTCAAAATCCACCCGATCGAAATCAACCCGGTTCAAAATCCACCCGAGTCAAAATCCACCCGATCAAAATCCACCCGATCAAAATCCACCCGATCAAAATCCACCCGAGTCAAAATCCACCCGATCAAAATCAACCCGACTCTAAATCCACCCGGTTCAAAATCCACCCGATCAAAATCCACCCGGTTCAAAATCCACCCGATCAAAATCCACCCGAGTCAAAATCCACCCGATCAAAATTCATCCGAGTTAAAATCAACCCGAGTCAAAATCCAACCGAATCGAAACAAGCACCTTGCTTTATTTATTTCTTTTTAAATCAAGTATCATTTAAACAAATCTCACCACTCTAAAGTACCAATCTCAAACAAGTTTTATTTAAAAAACATTTATAAAATCTTGTATTTTTGTCCCTTATAAATTGACCTAAGAATAAAAAAACTGTACTACAGATTATGTGAGGTTTTTTGAGTTGTTATTTGGTATTTTTGCTTATTATAAGGAATTTTTGACATAAATATTTTTGTTTTTTTGATTACTGAATATAATTTTGAATAGCTACAGCCGGCAAGCAGCTTTTAAAGGAACTGTTGTTTTTGATATAAGTATAACTATAAGAGCTAATAAAAGTTAAACAACGTCAGGATAAATAAATTAAAGTTTTACTATACAAATATGACTATGTTAAAACTTTTAGAAAACTAAAGGATGTGCCAGAAAAAATAATCTTGTATTATCTCAATCACAACTACACGACAATCAATTATAATTTACTGTTTCTAGGTATAAAATTTAATAATTTAGAACTTTTAAGTAATTTTTTAACAAATACGTCACACGATATAATTTTTATTAAAACTGAGTATTACAAGTGAAAGCTACCAATTATACTACAAATTAATCCATTTAATTCAGGGGTCAGCAAACTGCGGCCCTCGAAGTGTAAATATGTGGCCCTCGAGCATGTAAATTAGGTCCGCTAAACAAAACAAAATTGAAATTGAAATTTTCAAAAAAAAACAAAGAAATTATAATAGTTTGTTTTTAAGTTCCTGAATATCATTTAAAAACCATTTATTATGCTTAAGCCTTAGATGTGAAAAAAGATAGATAGTAAATTTAGAAGTTTTTCTTAAAATTTAGACTTTACTTTTCCTTTTAAACAACAAAAGTTTACATACTTGGATAAATTACTTATATAATATTGCAAAGTTTTTTTAATTGGCAATTTTACATGTTTTTAACTTTTAAAAACACGGTGACTGGGTTGAAGTAACTGTTGTAATTTTTTTGTTTCAAAAAATTGCAACCCGAAAAACTTAAGGTAGATTATTAAAGTATTTAAAGGTTTTAAAAGAAAAACTTACACTGTTTAAAATGAAAGTAATAATATTTGTTTATATTTTAACTAGTTTAACAAAATCACTAAAATTTTAAATACGTGATATGCTGTGCATTAAATAAAAAAAGATTTTTTTTAATTACTAAAAAGAATATACAAATAAAATAATAGAAATTGATTATATAAAAAGTGTACATAATGATCTACACCTGTTTTTTAAGCCTAGTTTTTTTCAGATGTCACTGAGAGTTGCTTGTAAATGACAACCTGAAATGGCTATCAACAAAATGCAAAAGACTGAAAGAAAGATAAAAAACAACACTTTATGAAACCGAACCAGAAGAGGAAATGGATATCAAATTTTATTAATTGTATTATTGCATCACTGTGTTGTTGTGTACCGTGTTGTTTTTTGAAACACAAAACGTGTCATAGATTGCTTACTTAATTATTAAACAGATAAGTGGTCATGAAAGTTAAAAATTTGTTATTTAATTTAGATAACCTTGTAAATAATGATAGAAATAATAATATGACACGAGTTTTTTTATTAAAAATAGTTTTCGACTTTAGAAAAAAATATACATTTTAAATATGCCAGGTCTGATCCCTATAAGTAGATAAACGTGACTAAAACAGATTAAAAAACAAAAAATTGAATAAAACAACGGCTCGCGGAAAAAATTGAAACATGAAATTTGGCCCGAGATAAACAATTATCTGCCGACTCTGATTAAATCCAACTGCATCTTCGTTACTTTTATTACAAAGAAGTAAAAGGCAAACGTATAAAAATAACTTATACTTGAATTTAAACTCTCTTGTCTGAAATACATACTTTTTTTTAATGAACATATATAAAATAGAACATTTTAAAAATAAATTAAAAATGTTATAAGTTTTTTTTTCGTAATATTTGTTATAAATATAGTGTCATTTTCTAAAAACTCAACTTATTTGTTTTACTACTACAATTCTAAGTATATAATTTCCCTAGCTCAAGTCTAGCTACTAACTTTTTAGTTGCAATTTACAAGCTATTTGAGCAAATTCAATGAATTGTAGAGTCGATATTTGTTTTATGTAAAGGACTTTAGAATTCATAGAAAAATGTTTAGCTTTTAAATTTGTACTATTAGTTAAAAACTAGCAAATTAAGTTGTTATCTAATTAAAATAACTTATAACTTTAGTTACTTTAAACGAAACAATTTTTAGTTTTTCCAAAAATAGATGGTTTATAAAAGAACATTTAATAAAATAAAATTTAATAACTTAAACACTTTGAAAAAAGATAATAGCAGCTAAAATTATTGTATAAATTAAAAAAATAACTAAAAAATATTTGTAACAAAAATTAGATAGAAAACACTAAAATTGTTTTAAAAACAGTTATTGATTTCTTACATATTCCTCATTTATATTTTTATTAAATTAGTTTTCGTATTTTTATATTAAAAATTATGTTCTGTTTTCAAAAATTAATAATAAAATAATCGTCAATAATTTGTTTACTAAACGACAAATAAAAGCGCTCAAAATATTTGGTCCTAAGTCCTCTTGCACGAACAAACCTTAAAGTTATCAAGTCGCACACCAAAAATATCTTTTAACGTCTTTTCCACGTCGAAAACAATAATGTTTAAAATATAATTAATAGGTGATAGTTTATCCAAATTTAACAAAGGATTTTTATTTTATTATCACGTAGCAATTTTATATTATTCTTTATCTGTATTTTATTTTTTATAAACACTGTTAGTTGAAATTTTTTATATAATAAAATATTGTATGTAATACTATTTTTAAATTTTAAGTAAAGACAAAACACAAAACTTTTACATCAAAAAAAAAAAAAGCTCAAAAAACTTTAGATTAATATTTAATTTTCTTTTTGTAACATTTTATTAACATTTTCATAAATTTTACATTCTTTGGTATTTGATTTTTATAATTTTCTTTAGTTTAATAAATGTTATTAAAGATTCTTCTAATTTATAAACTTCTATAGTTTTGATATTTTAATTTACTATGAGTTATCCTTAGTAAATATTTTTATTTAATTATGATTGACTTTGGAAAATTAAATTAGAAGGAAGTTTAAATGGATTAAAACTGAGCGTAATTCATTTTTATCTTTTTTTAACTTTCTTTTTTTAAAAGTAACACCAACACTACTAACATTAATAAATTATAAACATTTTAAATACTTGTAAAGCTACTATGAATATTTTTTTTAGTGCTGTTTAATTATTGTTTAACTTTTTTTTTTTAATTGTTTTATTAAATAAATTAAAATTTCTTTCTTTATAAATATTTACTCTTTTTTATACCAATAGTTGTTTAAACATATAACTTTATTAAATTTTTACAAAATTCTATTAGAAATTAATTCTTATTTCGAAAAAAAATTAACTCGGGTTGATTTCGATCGGGTGGATTTTGAACCGGGTGGATTTTGATCGGGTGGATTTTTGAACCGGGTGAATTTTGATCGGGTGGATTTTGACTCGGGTTGATTTTAATCGGGTGGATTTTAAACTGGGTGGATTTTGATCGGGTAGATTTTGAACCGGGTTGATTTTGATCGGGTGGATTTTGACTCGGGTGGATTTTGAACTGGGTTGATTTTGATTGGGTGGATTTTGATTGGGTGGATTTTGAACCCGGGTTGATTTTGATAGGGTGGATTTTGACTCGGGTGGATTTTGACTGGGTTGATTTTGATCGGGTGGAATTTTGATCGGGTAAATTTTGACTCGGATGGATTTCGATCGGTTGGATATTGAACCGAGTTGATTTTGATCGGGTGGATTTTGACTCGGGTGGATTTTGACTCGGGTTGATTTTGATCGGGGTTGATTTTGAACCGGGTGATTTTGAACGAGTGGATTTTGACTCGGTGGATTTTGACTCGGGTGGATTTTGATCGGGATGATTTTGACCCGGGTGGATTTTGACTCGGGTGGATTATGAACCGGGTGGATTTTAATCGGGTGGAATTTGACCCGGGTGGATTTTGATCGGGTGGATTTTGACTCGGGTGATTTTGACCCGGGTGGATTTTGATCGGGTGGTTATGAACCGGGTGGATTTTGATCGCGGGTGGATTTTGATTGCGGGTGGATTTTGACGTGTCCCGATAAAATTAAAATAAATTTCTAAAAAATAGTTCATAAAGGAGCCTGACAGGGACTTGAACCCCTGACCGTTGGATTAAAAGTCCAACGCTCTACCGACTGAGCTAGCCAGGCTCACATCGACACTGAAATTATAGCGTTTATAATTAAAATCGTTATGCATTGTGACGTAGTAATTCAAACTTTGTGACGTAGTTATTGAAACTAATATTGCAAAATGGAAAAAAAAATTCAAATTTTTTATTCAGTATTTAGGCTGTTACAAATTAATGGTAATACAAAATTGTTAGTAATCTTTGAATTAGGAATTGTAGTAATACTACTACTTTTACTTTTATTAATAGTACTATTACTAATTATCTTTATATTTTAATTTATATAAGTTAAGTTTAGTTCTGGTAGAAAATTGTACAATAGGTTATTTATCTGTTCAAGTGTGAAACTATTTCTGCTGTTCATTTTTGGTTTAAAATTGTGCACTTTGGCACTTGAAAAAAAATATAAAGAAGGTAAATGATAATAACCACGAAAACAAGAAAAAAATAAGTATTTCTTAATCTTGAATAAACAACACTTTGGTTACGCAGTTTTTGTATACCTTTAACACTTTAAATAATTTTAAAGCCATTTTTTTAATAAACACTAAGTAGTTTTTACAAAGAAGATATTTAAGAGAAAAAGTCAAATTTTGTAAAAATAATTTTTTGGAGGTCGTCGTGACTTTAACACTTTATTTAAAAAATTTCTGAAATCTTTTTAGACTCAAGTTTGTATATAAGTTAAGTGAAAAGTCATCCCACTTTAAAATACTAAAATGATTAATGAAAAAAATCTGTACATCTTCTATTAATTAAAAAGGTGACTTCTGTATTTGTATAAATTATATACTACAGCAATTCAAGAACAAAATAATTCGCTGCGAGCAGGATTTAAATTTGAGCGGGCAATGCCCATTAGATTTCGAGTCCAACGCCCTTAACCACTCGGCCATCGCAGCTCCGTTGGAAATATACTTTTCTTGTTTATATAGTTAAGTAGTTGCCAATACAAAACAAATCATATTAAGAAACTCAGTAAATAAGCTTTTTTAAGTATATATAGTTTATAGTTACAAAAGACTAAACCTTTCAAAAATTTGTTATTTAAATGTTATTTAGTTATGTTTTAGTTTTGTTATTTAGTTCTTATATCCAACAATAACTACCAATAAATTTATATCAATACTAATTTACTCGTAATTATATTCAACAAATATATTTCTTCGTAAGTAGATGAAAAATGATTAATCTAAAAAATAACAATGCATAGGCAAACATAACAATTTTTTTTAAATTGATATGATAAAATTAAATAATTTTCTAAAAATAGTTCATAAAGGAGCCTGACAGGGGACTTGAACCCCTGACCGTTGGATTAAAAGTCCAACGCTCTACCGACTGAGCTAGCCAGGCTCACATCGACACTGAAATTATAGCGTTTATAATTAAAATCGTTATGCATTGTGACGTAGTAATTCAAACTTTGTGACGTAGTTATTGAAACTAATGTTGCAAAATGGAAAAAAAAATTCAAATTTTTTTATTCAGTATTTAGGCTGTTACAAATTAATGGTAATACAAAATTGTTAGTAATCTTTGAATTAGGAATTGTAGTAATACTACTACTTTTCTTTTTATTAATAGTAATATTACTAATTATCTTTATATTTTAATTTATATAAGTTAAGTTTAGTTGTGGTAGAAAATTGTACAATAGGTTATTTATCTGTTCAAGTGTGAAACTATTTCTGCTGTTCAAAAAGAAAAACAACACTTTTAGCAGAAAATACTTTCCAGTTTTATTTAAATGTTTAATTCAAAGAAATCATTAAATAAGTTTAAATAAAAATATTTCACACGGAAATCAATAATATAGTGAAAAAAAAAACATTATTTTAAGTACCAAAACAAAATAAGTTTCATTGCGAAATTATGTTCTACCGAGACTTGAACTCGGATCACAGAATTCAGAGTTCTGATAACTAACCATTACACCATAGGATCGCACGTTAATATTATATTTTTTGTGAATTTATAGCTACAAACACTATCAAACTTTTAGATAAGACACGACTTGTTTAAGTTTGTTTTACACTTAATTAAAGGGAATAAAAAGTATAGCTTTAACTACAATTATACATGTAATTTATAAAATAAGGCATGTAAAACAATTGATTTAACGATTTGGGATTACTTTTTTAATTATACTTACACGTTAGTTTAAAAAGTTTAGTTTTTGAAAAGAAAAAAAAAACATAATTGTAAAATATATATAATATGAAGCTTTATTACTTTTTGAAATTTTTAGAATAAAATAAAAAAACAAGTATAGATAAGTTTATATTAAAAAAATTAATTCAGATTTTCTATTTAGTTTGAACCGTTTAAAATAAAAAACGAATAAGCAAATTACAAACTAGTAATAAAAAAATCAATTTAATTATGAAAATGATAATTTTTTTGTTAACATAAAAACTAAACTAAAACTTTACTAGTTAGTTTTGGTTACTTATAAACTTGTTTAAGGCTAGTATAGTTAGGGAGCGGGTCAGAATGACACAGCGACAAAATGACACGGTGCGTCACCTTGGCACGGTGCGTCACTTTGGCACGGAGGGTCACTTTGGCACGGCGACAAAACGACACGGTGCATCACTTTGGCACGGAGGGTCACTTTGGCACAGCGACAAAATGACGCGGTGCGTCACTTTGGCACAGCGACAAAATGACACAGTGCGTCACCTTGGCACGGTGCGTCACTTTGGCACAGCGACAAAATGACACGGTGCGTCACTTTGACACGGAGGGCCACTTTAGCACAGCGACAAAATAACACGGTGGTTAATAAGGAAGAGAAGCGATTTGTTGTGAAACTTCATTGGTATGGCCAACGATCTTATTTTTCTAGGAAATTTTTCGGTTTCCTGTCTTCTAACCGGTTTTGTAGAAATAGCAACAATCACATTGGTTATCTTTAAAAACAAAGACCGTCTGAATTTTTTGAATTGTGACTTCATAAAATAAAGTGAAACACGTAATGTTTATACCTTCTATTGTCCATCGTCGTACTTATAAACAACATACTCATTTTTAAGCAGTAGCAAGGTGTTAGATGTGCTTAATAAACCAAAAATAGTTGTTTGTATCAAACAACGTTCACAAAGATGCAAAAACAGCAAACTTTTTTAACAAAATACGACTGCCAAAATTAAAGGGAATTTATTTTTGATTTCTTTCGAATGGAAAAACTTAAATACAGTTTAGTACTAGAACTTGAAACGAGTAATAAAAATTAGAAAATGACTTGCCATTTTACGACTAGAAAGATAAAAACTCATATAAACATGTTTTTTAAACTTCAGCAATATTCTGTTTTAAAAAGTACAATCTACATTTTAGATCAATAATTCAGCACATCAATTCAATAAACTAGTAGATGTAAATACAGAGGAAAGTTTGTTTTATCAACTAAAACTCAGACGTTAGCGAAAACAACTTTTCTGCTGTTGTAATTCTAAATTCTAATGCGGTTTTTATTTTACATTTTTATGCTTAAAAAAAATAATACTTGCGCTCTTTTGGCCAAATTTTGAACTAAAATACTGCATTCCATGACGACCTACGTTAGAAGCAACATCTTCAAAAAATCATTATGCACTTGACTTAAAAGATCGAAATTTTGCGCCTCTATGCGACTTATATTAGTTGCAACATATATTGTGCACTTACAAGTATAAACATAATGCTCTTTCGCAAATAAAATTGTGCACCTAAGCACTAAAAATGCATAGATAAAAGTATAAGTACAAATAACCGCAAATAAATTAGTTTTTTAGCAAAACATTCCCTACATCAAGCATCTCTTTAAATAAAACTCAATAAACCACTAATACACACTTGTAATACAATTGTAGACTTGCTTTAACAAAATACAATGTTTCTCACTTTTATTTAAGTAAAACTTCGCAAAATAAAACATTATTGCAATTGACATTGTCAAGATTTTAAACTCGTTAAAAAGTTGATTAGTAATTATTTAAATTATTTTCTCGCTCCGTTTTTTAACGGATTAGGCGTCTGATTCCTATTAGATTATTCCTAAAGCTCAGGCAACTCGTGGTCTCTAATGTCTCAATACAGATATTGGAGACCACGGGTTGCCCATGATAATTAGGTAAATAGAGCGTCGCTTTCACCAATTACTTCCAATTGCCCCATACTTTCAAAATGTTGTCTATTTTATATCAAAATATTTTTTTTTTCATCAGAAAGAAATTAACTCTTAATTAATAAACAATATTGTTTTAAGATTTTAGAAAATTTTTTTTAGAAATCCTAGAAAATGTATTTATTTTTACAAAAAACTCCGTTTTTATTCGCAAGATTAAAAATAGAAAATTAAATATTTTTTTCATAACAGAGTTAAGACAAAACCAAGTTTTTTAAAACTTTGTAATAAAACTCAAGAATATAAAGTAAAAGAAAAGGTTAACTAGCAAATTAAAATCTGCTTTTACTGTATTATTTTGAAATTTACTTACTGATTTTGTATTAAATATAAATTCTAAAGCTTAAATTTGTAAATTGTATTTTAAAATTAAAAAAGTTAGTTTTGAAATTTATTAAACTAAGTTAAATGTACGCTTATTGTGTTAAAGTTTAATTTATAAAAATTTCTATATAAAAAACATTTCAGCTGTTTAAGTTTTTATCTTATGTAGCTGGTTTACATTTCAGTATGTAGTAACCTTAACTGCTTAAAAAAAATCTTATAGTTGTTATGAAAATTAGGTAAATAAAAAGGCAACAAATTAGCTAAGTTTTAAAACACTGTTTAAATAGACCAATTCAAAAGATAAATACAAAACAATACTTTTGCATGTTCAGTTTACTAATAGTTACGCTTGCGTTTATAACCTTTTTATTCAACGATTTTACAAGCGTCGATGGTGTAACGGTTAGCATTGGTGCCTTCCAAGCACTAGTTCCGGGTTCGACTCCCGGTCGACGCACTTTTGCTTTTGTTTTTAATGGACTATTTCAAATGATAACTACTTTATCTTTTTTTAATTAGTGAATACAACTTCGAAAAATTTCAAACATAAAACTTTAGTATTATTATTTTACTCCATTTTATAAAGATCTTGTTTTAGGCCTAAAACTTTTTCAATACAGTTTCTTATGGTTTAGATTTAGATAGTTTTAACTTATTAATCAAAAAATTTCTAACATTGAAAAGATATTTTAAATTATACAAACTAGAAATAAGCTTTAGTGGTTAATGTTTAAAGTTGTAACTTAGTTACTAAAGTTATAGATAGTTGCAATTTATTTAGTAATCAAGTAAATTAACTGACAAAATGCTAATGTTGTTTTCAAAACTTAGAAAAAAGTTAATTTAGTTTACTGAAATTACAAGTTTAAATGTGTATTAGGCTAATACAGTAAGATAAAGCTAAAAGTTTAAACTCAATTATAATATAAAAGTTGTAATTATCCTTTTTTTAAGCACATAATTATAAGTTTTTTAACCCTTAATAGTACTTTGCAATCAGTACTTATTATAACATATACATGAAAACATTTATTTGTATGAATTAAAACTAACAAAAAGTTTACAACACTTGAATTAGTTCAGTTGATTAGCAAAGTTAAAAGCTTATTTATCATTTAGTAAGAACATTAATTTTTATGATGTTTACTGCTGTTTAAAATTAGAAAAACCTCTCAGTTTCATTAAAAAAAGTTAAAGTTTTATTTAAGATTAATTTTTTTTTTGTATAACGTAAGCTTAAATATATTTCGGCTGTTTTCAAGGAGTAAAAAACAAGAATAAAAATAAAATAATATATAGATGTATGATATTAGATAGTTAAAAATCAACTTCAGTTTAGGAAACTGATAAATATATAAAACTAAAATAGCTTTTGGTCATAACATGTTGCAATTTAAGTTATTTTGAATTTTACCATAAAAATAATAAATATAAAGCTTAAAAAGCTTTATAACAAACAAAAATTTAAGCTCAAACAGTTTTACAACATAAGTTTAAATTAAAGTTTAAATAGCAAGGCAAATGAGTAAATTTTAAGTAAGTTTAATTGCATCAACAAAAATATATAAGTAAGCATTAAGCTTAGAGCAAATCTTCAAGTATAGATACGCTATATGCAGCAGCTACAAACAGCAGAGTGGCGCAGCGAAGCGTGCTGGGCCCATAACCCAGAGGTCGATGGATCGAAACCATCCTCTGCTACTTTCTCGCTGTAATCGTATAGTGGTCAGTACTTCACGCTGTGGCCTTGACAACCCAGGTTCGAATCCTGGATACAGCATTTTTTGTTACTGCAATATAAAATTTTATTATTATTAGTTTATACGAATATATATATATAATAAATTTGGTCAACATAAGAAAAAATTATAATAATAATATTTATTTACATAGTTATGAGACTTACTCAAAAGATTTCAATTTATTATAGTTTTATAAGTAATAAAAAGCTCTTGTCTTAAAAAATAGTTTTAGATTAAAACTCTGCTTCACTTTAAGTCCTTATATTATATTTGCTTTAACATATTTTGTTATAGAAAATATTTTTGTATCTTTAAAACGCTTGTTCATAAATAACATACATAAGTTAGCTTAAAATAATAACAAAGAGCATAAAGGTTTACCACATACATGATTTAGTAGTTTTGATTACTAATATATGCACTAAAGTTTAAATGTAATCAACAGTTATATTTTTTCGAATTGTATAAAGGTAGATCATGTTTTAGTTTAAATAGTTTTCTAGTTGAAGAGAGTGATTTTTTAAAGTAGATTAGTAATATATGTTTTACTCTAGCTAAATAAAATAAAACGTTACTATGCAAACAAACATTATTTGAAAAGCAAGTTTAAATGTTTCAGAAAAATTAAGTAATACACATAGTTTAAGACAATTCAAAACACAAATACAGTATTTCAGTTATTGAGCATAATAGAGTAATAATGAAATAAAAACTTTTACACATTAAGTATTTATTATATAGTGAAAGTGGTTAGAACTTCAAAAACTTTATCTTGATGTATTTGAGAAAAGTTTAATTATATTAAACAAAAGTTCTTTAGAAGCCATTTAAATAGAAATAATCTTTGCTAAAATGTTTTAATTAAAGCTTACTTTTTTCAGTTCAAAGTATCGTATAAAACAATTCACTTAAAACACTCTGCATGCAAAAAAACATAGGATTATAAACGTGAAAAGTTGTTTGTAGACGTCCTCCCAGGTGGTCTAGTGGTTAGGATTCGTGGCTCTCACCCACGCGGCCCGGGTTCGATTCCCGGTCTGGGAACATTTTTTAATATGTTGAAATAGCCTAAGTTTAAAATTAATTTCTTTAATATTTTCTACCTTATAATGAAAACTGTGAACTTAATTATAAAAGTTGCGGATGCTTTCGTTAACATATTTCATTAAGAACTTTAATATAGCGGTTCATTAATTACTACGTGACTAATTGGACTTATGTGAACGCGAAAAATACATACTTAAACTGTTTTGAGCAGTATAGAATTTTAAAAAAGAAGACAGTAATACTTAAACAAATTAGACAATTTAAAATAGTGACTTATGTTTTACTATTTTAAGCACAAAGTTTAAGAAAATTAAAAAAATCTAAACTAGGAATTATGACATGCAGATTGTGCTAAAAAGAAGCTTTATTAATACTAAAATATGGTACAAATTGCATCAACAAAAGAACGGAATTAATGAACTCATGCAGACACAGAAACAAATTTTTAATAAGAAACTGGAAAGCAGACAAAACTTAAACCAAAGTATAATTATAGTACTAAATAGGTTATTTTTCTTGATTTTTTTATTGATTTTTGTTGACAATTGGCTTAAATTAAAAAAAATGTTTTTTTAGATAGTTCTTAATTCAACTAAGATAAAATTTTAGACTTTTTTTAGATAGTTCTTAAATCCGTTTAAATTTTTACTGTTATGTTAACTTAACACAAATTAGATTTTGAAATCTTCAGAGACTTTGAGTTTTATTAATATTTTGTTGACTATTGACTTAAAATCACAATTTTAGACAATTCTTAATTTCATTTAGATAAATTTCAAGGTATAAATATTAAATAAATAAAAAAATTAAAAAAACTCTGAACTAAGTTTTTTTCTTTGACTCATTATATTAATATTAATTCAATTCGTTTAAAGAAAAACTAGTACTAATTTTACCTAAATATACTCTGACATACTTGAATTTTCAAATATGCAACATTTTAGATTTTGTTATGTTTATATTCTTCACGCATGAATAAGTTTTTAAATAACAGTATAAATAACTAACATTGTTATATGCATTTTATTTTTTATTTTTTTTGCTTTAAAAGGTCGCAATCTTTTGCCACCGAAACCGGTCGCGATTAAAATATACAATTTGCATAAATCTATTTGAAAGACATTACTAAAACACAAGTGAACAAGCTCATGTTTTATAGTAATTGACATATTGATATTAAAATTTCAAAGTAATTGGTACTTAAATAAAACATTTATGATAGTCTAAAACAGTGGTCGTCAAGGTGTACACTAAATTTATTTTGGGGTGCACGAAACTTTTAGGGTACACAAAACTAATTTAGGGATACACAAAATTTTTAGACTACAAAAAAAAATCCAGGTTTTATTATAATATTTATTTAGTTTAAGCGTCATAAAAGTATTAAATAAAACATTTTAAGAGTACTGTACTGGTATTTATTAAATAATTGCAGAGATGTGTTCAATTAATAAGTATGTAAGATATAACCATATAAATAAAATATCATTGTGCAAACAAGGTAAACCAAATAGAAAGGTTCATTAAAAACAGGATTAAATGATAAATTAGCGTTTTAGTTGTTAAAAGGTTTGCATGTAAATATAAGCTGAGTTAACACTTTAAAGGAAAAATGCATTGGTAAAAGTTTTTACGTAGTGACACCACTAGTAGCATTTATTAAAATCATGTCTTGGGGTTCACCGATTTTATTTTTTGCATTTTGGTGTACACAGACTTTGATTAGCTTGACTTTAAAACTGTACGGTTAAAAATAATAAAAAGTAGTTCTATTTGCAGCCACCATAGCTCAGTGGCAGAGTGCTGGTCTTATCCTCTCTGGCGGAATGTTTAGTGCTTTGTATTTAACTATTATCATTTACTCATAATGTTTTTCAAACTTGCATTTTGTTTGTAAAGTTTTTTGTTTCTTCATTGATTTTATTTTTAAGTATTTATGGTTATACTTTTAAATTTTTTCTTAATGTTGTTCATGCAAGTGTAAAATATTTTCCAGATGGTCTTAATTATTGGTTTATTGAACAAAAACGAAAAATTGATCAAATTTTTTTGGTTCAAGGACCTGGATACGCAAAAAAATCTCTCGGTAATCGAGTCGCATACCCAACTTAATCAAAGTTATAATAATCTACAAATTTAAAAACTTTAGTGTCAAAATTTAAATTCTAAAACGAATTTCTCTATCTAAAATAAGAATATTAAACTTCACAAAATTAAATATTTTTCAAAAAAAAATATTTATCAAAAAAAACAATTTATATACACACATGTATCTAACATTATAGACATATTAAATTTATTTTAAACTTTACGTCAAAAGGTAGATTTTATATCCGAAATGATTTTAATTTTAAAATTCATCAATAGTTCAAGCAAATATTTTAAGCTTTTATATGATTAAAAAATGAGAAAAAAAAATTAATAAATTTAAATTTTTCTCTTTTTTAAAAGTATGCTTAAAAATTTAGACTCTATTATCAAATTATTTCAATTTATTATAAAACAAGCAAATATCAATTAAAGCTATAACGTTAAAAAAATTAATAAATAGCAGTGTATATATAAATTAATACTGCAGTATTCAAAATGTTTAAGCTCGTGTTTTATAGTAATTGACATATTGATATTAAAATTTCAAAGTAGTTTTTATTTAGATTAAACATTTAAGATAGTCTTAAGTAAGATAAGTAGTAGATAAGTAGTAAGATAAAACAATTTTCAAATCTAATTTCATATCAAGTAGAGTTATGTAATTTTACTGTAGTTATAAAAAATAAATACTTATTTTATATATTAAAAATTTTTTTTTTTCAAAATTACTAATTTTAAAAAAATGGTTAGTTTACTGAATTATTCAAAATATGCTCGAAAACTTCATATTAAAGCATTCAGATTTGTTTTAAATTCAGCAACTGAGTACATAATTGTAATTAAATAACGCACATGTTAAGCGAGAAAACTTTAATTTACAAACAGTATAAGTGTATATCAAACAAGTCTTCGTGGCGCAATCGGTTAGCGCGTTCGACTGTTAATCGAAAGGTTGGTGGTTCGATCCCACCCGAGGACGACTTTTGTTATTAACTTTTAATAAAGTGTGTTTTCCTTTACTTTTGATAATAAGACTTTTTGTTTTATTAATACTTAGCATTAAAGCTGTTTTTTTTAATTTTCTTAAACTTTGTGCTTAAAATAGTAAAACATAAGTCACTATTTTAAATTGTCTAATTTGTTTAAGTATTACTGTCTTCTTTTTTAAAATTCTATACTGCTCAAAACAGTTTAAGTATGTATTTTTTGCGTTCACATAAGTCCAATTAGTCACGTAGTAATTAATGAACCGCTATATTAAAGTTCTTAATGAAATATGTTAACGAAAGCATCCGCAACTTTTATAATTAAGTTCACAGTTTTCATTATAAGGTAGAAAATATTAAAGAAATTAATTTTAAACTTAGGCTATTTCAACATATTAAAAAATGTTCCCAGACCGGGAATCGAACCCGGGCCGCGTGGGTGAGAGCCACGAATCCTAACCACTAGACCACCTGGGAGGACGTCTACAAACAACTTTTCACGTTTATAATCCTATGTTTTTTTGCATGCAGAGTGTTTTAAGTGAATTGTTTTATACGATACTTTGAACTGAAAAAAGTAAGCTTTAATTAAAACATTTTAGCAAAGATTATTTCTATTTAAATGGCTTCTAAAGAACTTTTGTTTAATATAATTAAACTTTTCTCAAATACATCAAGATAAAGTTTTTGAAGTTCTAACCACTTTCACTATATAATAAATACTTAATGTGTAAAAGTTTTTATTTCATTATTACTCTATTATGCTCAATAACTGAAATACTGTATTTGTGTTTTGAATTGTCTTAAACTATGTGTATTACTTAATTTTTCTGAAACATTTAAACTTGCTTTTCAATTAATGTTTGTTTGCATAGTAACGTTTTATTTTATTTAACTAGAGTAAAACATATATTACTAATCTACTTTAAAAAATCACTCTCTTCAACTAGAAAACTATTTAAACTAAAACATGATCTACCTTTATACAATTCGAAAAAATATAACATATTACTGTTGATTACATTTAAACTTTAGTGCATATATTAGTAATCAAAACTACTAAATCATGTATGTGGTAAACCTTTATGCTCTTTGTTATTATTTTAAGCTAACTTATGTATGTTATTTATGAACAAGCGTTTTAAAGATACAAAAATATTTTCTATAACAAAATATGTTAAAGCAAATATAATATAAGGACTTAAAGTGAAGCAGAGTTTTAATCTAAAACTATTTTTTAAGACAAGAGCTTTTTATTACTTATAAAACTATAATAAATTGAAATCTTTTGAGTAAGTCTCATAACTATGTAAATAAATATTATTATTATAATTTTTTCTTATGTTGACCAAATTTATTATATATATATATTCGTATAAACTAATAATAATAAAATTTTATATTGCAGTAACAAAAAATGCTGTATCCAGGATTCGAACCTGGGTTGTCACGGCCACAACGTGAAGTACTAACCACTATACGATTACAGCGAGAAGGTAGCAGAGGATGGTTTCGATCCATCGACCTCTGGGTTATGGGCCCAGCACGCTTTTTAAGCTTTATATTTATTATTTTTATGGTAAAATTCAAAATAACTTAAATTGCAACATGTTATGACCAAAAGCTATTTTAGTTTTATATATTTATCAGTTTCCTAAACTGAAGTTGATTTTTAACTATCTAATATCATACATCTATATATTATTTTATTTTTATTCTTGTTTTTTACTTTTTGAAAACAGCCGAAATATATTTAAGCTTACGTTATACAAAAAAAAAATTAATCTTAAATAAAACTTTAACTTTTTTTAATGAAACTGAGAGGTTTTTCTAATTTTAAACAGCAGTAAACATCATAAAAATTAATGTTCTTACTAAATGATAAATAAGCTTTTAACTTTGCTAATCAACTGAACTAATTCAAGTGTTGTAAACTTTTTGTTAGTTTTAATTCATACAAATAAATGTTTTCATGTATATGTTATAATAAGTACTGATTGCAAAGTACTATTAAGGGTTAAAAAACTTATAATTATGTGCTTAAAAAAAGGATAATTACAACTTTTATATTATAATTGAGTTTAAACTTTTAGCTTTATCTTACTGTATTAGCCTAATACACATTTAAACTTGTAATTTCAGTAAACTAAATTAACTTTTTTCCAAGTTTTGAAAACAACATTAGAATTTTGTCAGTTAATTTACTTGATTACTAAATAAATTGCAACTATCTATAACTTTAGTAACTAAGTTACAACTTTAAACATTAACCACTAAAGCTTATTTCTAGTTTGTATAATTTAAAATATCTTTTCAATGTTAGAAATTTTTTGATTAATAAGTTAAAACTATCTAAATCTAAACCATAAGAAACTGTATTGAAAAAGTTTTAGGCCTAAAACAAGATCTTTATAAAATGGAGTAAAATAATAATACTAAAGTTTTATGTTTGAAATTTTTCGAAGTTGTATTCACTAATTAAAAAAAGATAAAGTAGTTATCATTTGAAATAGTCCATTAAAAACAAAAGCAAAAGTGCGTCGACCGGGAGTCGAACCCGGAACTAGTGCTTGGAAGGCACCAATGCTAACCGTTACACCATCGACGCTTGTAAAATCGTTGAATAAAAAGGTTATAAACGCAAGCGTAACTATTAGTAAACTGAACATGCAAAAGTATTGTTTTGTATTTATCTTTTGAATTGGTCTATTTAAACAGTGTTTTAAAACTTAGCTAATTTGTTGCCTTTTTATTTACCTAATTTTCATAACAACTGTTATTGTAACCTGTATTAGAGTCCATGTTAGACGATTTGTCCGTTTTATCCTTGGACCGCAAAACTCTCTGAAGGGAAAGTTTCTTCGACTTGGAAGTTTTCCCGCGCGTTTGAGGCATTTATATTATTACTAAACTTCTGCTATTTTATACAACTTCAGTGTGATTAAGTAATTGTGCTTTAATAAGTATAAAGTGCAGTGACAAGATATAAAACACACTAACACGTTACAGATATCCGTTTGAAAGTCGTAGCAGCTTTGATCGTAGTAAACCTTTCCTGCGGCTTATAGTTGAGTTCCGCGCTGTTTCAAGGGCATAACAAAAAGCGAGCACTGTTTCTTAAACAACCGCTTATATATGCATTCGGAAAGAACACATATTCTCTCAATATTGGCTTTTTTATGGAAAATGATTATTGTTATGCAACTTTAAATGATTTTTTATGAGAAAGCTTATCGCAGTTTTATTGTTTACGAAGATTCCGATGAGAAAGCTTAACGCAGTTTTGTTTTTTAATGATATTTTGTTATGCAACTTTAAATGATTTTTATGAGAAAGCTTATCGCACTTTTTATTGTTTACGAAAATTCCGATGAGAAAGCTTATCGCAGTTTTTATTGTTTACGAAAATTTCGATATTAATTCACACGGTTTAAAATTATAAAATAAATGCTTTGGTATTATGACATTTTCTTTTTTTACTTTTTAACTTAGTAATTAAAGCCTAGTTAAAAGACAAAAACTCTTTCCCTACTTTTCTTAACTCACGAAAAAATGATCAAAGCTGCTCTTCAAAAAGATATTTAAACAACATAAATTTAACTTGTAATAAACACATAACACAAAAAAAAAATATTCTATTAAATATAGTGTTCATTGTTTATAAATTTCTTATGTACAATGTCTGTTCCTTCTTCCACCAATTTATGTATTGATTCCAAGAGCAGCTTTCAACACAATGATAACCATTGCAATGAACATGGTTATTGCTTGTACTCTAGCGAAAACTTGGTAACACGTTTCCAACTTCTGGATAATTCGATCACTCCTTGACCCTGTATCCTCGCTGTCACGGATTTTTATTGTGAGGGCATCCCTCTCAACTTTAATTCTTCTTGGTGTTGATGACCTAGACCTTGTTCGACGACGATGAATTGGGCTATAATCTCTATGGTACA
The DNA here is from genome assembly GCF_965202585.1 of Thalia democratica. NCBI lineage: Eukaryota > Metazoa > Chordata > Thaliacea > Salpida > Salpidae > Thalia > Thalia democratica. The sequence goes on along the minus strand of NW_028139909.1, from coordinate 6,592 downwards.
TCCTAATGCCAAGTGTACAAAATTTGAAAACAGCAACTTCCAATGTCCGCTCTTCTTATGTGCCAGTAGGGAAAAAATCAAATTGAGAGTTGATTTCTCGAAAGGTCGATGTATTAACGATTTAAAAATAAAAAGGATTCGTTTTAATAACAGAGAAAAACAACTGGGAGTTAAATTATAAAAAAAATTACATTTGTCAGATAATAAAGCTGATTTGTTTGAGAACAGAACAAAAACTGGTTGTTAAATTGTTACAAAGATTATATTTGTCAGATAATAAAACAAATTTGTTTTTGCGAATCACACACAAAATTGGGAGATGTTATCAAAAATTGATATGAGTAATCGATTAAAAGCAAATTTCGTCGTTTAATCTAAAAGTAATTTTGTTTCCAAATTTATAAGTCCTTTGAAAAATCATTAACTCAAAAAAAAGGTAAAACTTTTTAAACACAAACGAGCCTATAATGTGAATAGTTAATAAGTTTAACAAAAATATTGTAGATAAATCGTTCACTGGTAATCAAGATTTTAGTTTACTTTAGAGAAAAAAACTAGAAAATTATTTGAAAAACAACAAGTTTAAGATACTATATTTAAATCTAACTTTTGTCAAAACAGAAAAAAAGTTGTTATTAATTTGATTAACGATAAAACTACAATTGCGAATTTTGTGAGTATCTTAGTAATTACACTTAAGGCAATAGGTTTTTGTATTTTAAATCTAAAAGTTTATATAAAAGTTTAAAATAGATTTATTAATCAAAAAAAGTTTTAGAAAAAGAAAAAAAAAACATGTGTAAACTTAGTTTTTGTTTAATGTTTTAATTTAAGTTTCAACCTGTATCGCCCTTCTTCTTCCGCAAACTTTTGACATTCCTTCTCGTACTGATTGAACAATGACCGTTATCAGAAGCAAGGATATTGCAATCGTATATACTTTGGTCAGAATATCGATGATGTTTCCTGTCTTCCCCCATATTCCGGAAGTTACTGATGTAAAAATGTCCGTAAGAAAAGAAAAATCGAACCCTTGGCCTTCCAATAGATAAGGTTCGATATTAATGCCTTGGGCCTCGTATGTTTTCTTTGTTAAATAGATGAGGTTTTTCAGCTGTTCCTTTGTATTTTCTTCTTCAGAACTAGTAATAAGTTCAATGTCTTTTGCCATTTCGCTTTCATTGATTGCAAATAATTTTTCTTTAAGATTTAAATTTTTAATTGTTATTCGATGAATCGAAGGTCGCTCGTTCACAAGCGTTTCGTTTTCAAAAAGTAAAACGTTGTCACGGAACTCAAAGTGTTTTTGTTTTGCGGTAAAAACAGTATTTGAAATATGTTTTGACAAGAAACGCCCCTGACGGAGGCTTGTCATTACCGTCCCCAGACCAACATAGGCCTGAAAAAGAGGTCGATCAGAAATGCGACCTTTATAATTAAGACTTGGTTGCAAGTATGCCTCAACCATATCGCACTTAAGTTCGCGTAACAATCCAGCCGAGAAAACAGCATTAACTTCTCTTTCCAACAGGAAGCTTAAAGTTTTCGAAGGGTTAAACTTTTGAGACCCCATTAAACTTACTAAACTAGTTCGTGCGTTCTTGCATAGCGTGTTTTCGAAAGCACGCTGCAGTAGCTGTGTATTTAACAAATTTATATTTGCGACTGTTGCTAGTGCTGCATACAATTGTTTGAATTTTGTTGAAGTGTTCATCAATAACCCTTCTGTCGATGAAACATTTGCACTCTCATTGATTTTAATGACGTGACCGGAAAGAAAGCATAATAGTTTTTCCCCTTCCTTTGTAGGTATACATCTAGTTACTTTATCGTCACACTTTGAAAGAATCGTGGAAATGAGATTAGTTTGTTTAATCTCGTAAATTACGCTGTTTGCCGTAGTGTGCAAAACCAGACTGGTATTTTTTATTTTTGGTGGGTCTTTGCAACTGTTTTCTATTTTTTCCTCGTATACGATGATCCAGTTATCAGCTGAGCAAACTTTTTCTTCTGGCTTACATCTTAAAGTTCCAAGTGTTATGTGAGAAAACGTTTTCGAAGATCTCTCTTTGTTAACCGTTATAAATGCGAGTATAAAATTCTCGACTTTATTTACCGTGGTCCACGGGTAACTAAACACTGGTTTAAGAATGTTTCTGGATGAAAGTGTTTTATCAGTTTTTGGGAATAAGACTCCCTGCCTTGTAACCCTATTTCTTTCTGCACGCTTGCATGTATCAGCGTCAACCGGTCGATATTCGACCCTTTTCAAAATACAGTTTTTGGAAAAGAAAAAATAATAAGTACACTCATGATACTCAATTTTAACTCTACATGCAATTGCTTTTAATGTTTTCGTGTCGTCTATTGGTCTGTAAACGTCAACAGGGGACACTATTTGTGTGGCGTTATAAGATTTGCAAGGGCCTGGGTCTGTCAGCTTGTAGGCTTTTACTGGAAAGTTTTCGCAAAGCGGTAAGTATTGCTTACGGATAACCTCATCCGCTTTTATAATAAGGACCAGAATCAGACAAACTACTACACGGAACATCTTAAAACAAATGTTTGCTTCAAAACGATGCTCGCTATATATCGAAACAAAGACGGAAAAGAGAAAAGAAAAGTTTGTCATAGAAATTTATAAATATCCATTTTATTTATAATCAAAGGAGTACGGTTTAAAAATAAACTAAACATCTAAATAACATTGATTTATTTTTGTTTATGCAGGTGTTTCCGTTTTGTAATCTTTTTTAAACGTGCATGATTTGGTTTACATTTTACCTTTGAAAGCTTAGTATGTCTATAAAACATTTAAGTTTCACAAAAATCACTGTTTTAAAACTAGAGGCTTGAATATGAATAAAGAAAAAAATTCTCGGAATTGTAGCGAAAGCAAAGAAAACTGTATAGGTTTTTTTGAAGTTCGTAACAGAACACTTTAAAAGTAAGGGAAAATAAAAAACCGCAAGTTTACGCGTGTAGCGAATGAAATTCATTAGGGAGTGAAAAGAAACACTTTCGATAATTTTATCGCTTGAACTTGCTAATGTAATAAAAACTGACAAGTGTTTTATACTTAGGAAACAATTAATTTAAAAATGTGATAAGAGATGATTTTTTTAATAAACTGGTGTCGTCAAAGTTTTACTTTTTGCTTAAACACAAAAACTTAGTTTCAAATTAGTTTCAGTATTAAAATATTTCAATAAATTAATTTCAGCATTGTTTCACAACAAGTGAAATGATAAGAAAGTATTGATTATCAAAAATAACTTTTGCTGATTTTACCAGTAAGTTTATACTTAGAAAATCAATATTTGTGATTCCGAAAAAAACTGAAACTATAAGTTTAATATTTTTTTTGATTTACAGCCAAACTTATATTTTATCTTCAAAAGGCTTTATGATAAATGTTAAAAGTTTTAGACCTGCTATTAGTAATTCTGACTCTTTTTTATTCTGTGTTATAATTTCTTTTTTGTCAAAGGAATTAAGTACTGCCAAATTGTTTTTTTCTTTAGCTAATATGTTGCTTGATACGCTAGTTTGTGATTTTGTTTTTGAAGAATTGTAATAGCCTGAGTCTTGTTTATAACTTTTAAGCTGCACTATTGGCACTTGATATTTTGGCTTGCTATCATACTTTTTATTGTAACTGATATTTTTCTGCTGTTGTTTCTGATGTTTTTCTTTGATAAGTTTATCTTGTTTTGCTTTAAAAGCAAAAGCTTGCTTATAAGCTCTACTAGCTTTTATTTTCTGCTGTTGGAGGTTACGAGAATGATGGTTTGCGTTAAATATATTTTGTTGAAGTTTTTGATTGTAGTTTGAATTTTTATCTACAGCATACTTAGACCCTTGAACTGTTTTACCATTAGGACCTGTCACGTTTGCGGCTTCTGACATGTTATTTTTACCTACAACAATATCAAACTGGACTTTTTCTCCTTGTGCAAGAGACCTTAATAATTTGTTAGGGTTGTTTTTGATGATAGCTGTATAATGAACAAAAATATCGCTGTTCCGATCATCACGTTGAATAAAACCGTAACCTTTGCGAACATTAAACCATACTACTTGACCAGTTACTCCAACTGCTATAGTGTTTTTGGTTACCTGAGCTTTTTCTTTGGTTGTTTGAAACTCTTTGCTTGTATTAGATGTTTTTGTAGGTAAGTGTTGATGACATGACAAACACTGTGCTATGTTAACATTATTACTATTATTCCCATTGTATGATTTTCTTGGTTTAAAACTATCTCTATCTTGGTTATGTTGACGATACTTGTAATTATGATTAATACCATTATCTCTAAAATGAAAATTTTGTTGATAATTAGGACGAACTCGCTTATGGTAATTTATTTTAGACCTATGCTGACTTTGCTCATACTGCTGTAGTCTATTGTAATTAACTTGCTTAGGTACTAATGCGTTTTCTTTATGGGCATTCCATATAGCTTGACTTTTACGTCTAAAAACATCAAGGTCCGCGTCGTAGTACTCTTTAATTTTACTTTTTATTGCGGAGGGCATTAAGTACGCGAGAAAAAACTTTATTCTATCGTCTTCTGGGCATTTGGCCCATTTTGTGGCCGTTGAAAAGATTTGATTAAATGTAGTTTTGGTTTCCCAGGTCGGAATTTTGTCTAAGATTTCGGTTAATTCGTTATCACGGTGTAAACAGAAGTTTTTAAGTGAATTATAATTTCTTTCGCCTCTTTCAATAATTTTATAATAATCTGAAATATCTTCTCTTGGCCAAAACCCTATTAGATAATTGTATTTTTCTGAGTCGCTTATGACGTTTTCATCGTACAGTTCCTCCTCGAAATAGTTTATGGTGTCTCGCGGGTTTCTTACAACGGTTAATCTCTTAAATTTTTTACTTAGTCTTTGTGCTCTAAGTGTATCGTTAAAATTATTGTTAGTATTATTTTGGCTGTTTTCATAATTATCGAAAAAATGTTCGCTTTTATGTTGCAAATCGCGATCGTAATAATCTGGCATTTGTTGTACTTTGTTTTGATTTAACCTAATATCTAGTTTTTTAATATCATTTTGTAATTTTACTAATTCCTCCTGCGCTTCTAACTTTTGGACCTCTAATAATTTTTGGTTGTACAATGATCGTGTAAGCGCAAGATCTTCCTGGGGATTAGTTGACGAAATAAAATTTTCCCCCTCACTTATAACCTTATGTGAGTCTAAATTGTTAGGACTTATGTTAGACTTTGCGCGAGTTTCTTCTGTTACGTTTTCGTTTATACTGCGCTGCGAAAATTCCGGGTTATTATTGGACGGTGCATGGGCGTGGTCTCCATTGTTATTGTAACCTGTATTAGAGTCCATGTTAGACGATTTGTCCGTTTTATCCTTGGACCGCAAAACTCTCTGAAGGGAAAGTTTCTTCGACTTGGAAGTTTTCCCGCGCGTTTGAGGCATTTATATTATTACTAAACTTCTGCTATTTTATACAACTTCAGTGTGATTAAGTAATTGTGCTTTAATAAGTATAAAGTGCAGTGACAAGATATAAAACACACTAACACGTACAGATATCCGTTTGAAAGTCGTAGCAGCTTTGATCGTAGTAAACCTTTCCTGCGGCTTATAGTTGAGTTCCGCGCTGTTTCAAGGGCATAACAAAAAGCGAGCACTGTTTCTTAAACAACCGCTTATATATGCATTCGGAAAGAACACATATTCTCTCAATATTGGCTTTTTTATGGGAAAATGATTATTGTTATGCAACTTTAAATGATTTTTTATGAGAAAGCTTATCGCAGTTTTATTGTTTACGAAGATTCCGATGAGAAAGCTTAACGCAGTTTTGTTTTTTAATGATATTTTGTTATGCAACTTTAAATGATTTTTATGAGAAAGCTTATCGCACTTTTTATTGTTTACGAAAATTCCGATGAGAAAGCTTATCGCAGTTTTTATTGTTTACGAAAATTTCGATATTAATTCACACGGTTTAAAATTATAAAATAAATGCTTTGGTATTATGACACAACTATAAGATTTTTTTTAAGCAGTTAAGGTTACTACATACTGAAATGTAAACCAGCTACATAAGATAAAAACTTAAACAGCTGAAATGTTTTTTATATAGAAATTTTTATAAATTAAACTTTAACACAATAAGCGTACTTTTAACTTAGTTTAATAAATTTCAAAACTAACTTTTTTTAATTTTAAAATACAATTTACAAATTTAAGCTTTAGCATTTATATTTAATACAAAATCAGTAAGTAAATTTCAAAATAATACAGTAAAAGCAGATTTTAATTTGCTAGTTAACCTTTTCTTTTACTTTATATTCTTGAGTTTTATTACAAAGTTTTAAAAAACTTGGTTTTGTCTTAACTCTGTTATGAAAAAAATATTTAATTTTCTATTTTTAATCTTGCGAATAAAAACGGAGTTTTTTGTAAAAATAAATACATTTTCTAGGATTTCTAAAAAAAATTTTCTAAAATCTTAAAACAATATTGTTTATTAATTAAGAGTTAATTTCTTTCTGATGAAAAAAAAAATATTTTGATATAAAATAGACAACATTTTGAAAGTATGGGGCAATTG
>NW_028139908.1:0-40024 GCF_965202585.1 Thalia democratica | reverse complement strand
CTGTTGAATAAAAGCAATTTATACTTACCAATAATTAAAAGTATGTAAGTTATTATTTACATTTTAAAAATAGTATGTTGAATGTTCTTAATTTTTTTCTAATTTTTTTCATAACTATCTTTAATTTAAATTAAAGAAAAAAGTTTAAATAATGTTTTTGTTATGTTTTCTTCTTATAAAAGCAAAATAAATATTTTAAATTCAAAATTCAACAAATAATAAATTGTAAACAGCTGTTCTATATGTTTCATCTTTATTTGTCTTTCAAAATCTTTAACCAAAATTTTGCGAACAGAATTTTTTTTATTAATGGTACATACAAACTAAAAAAAATAATGTCAAAAAAACAATTCTACTATTTTTTTAACAAACTAGCATGTTCACATTAAAAAATTCCAAACACATTCTAAGTTTTTGTCTTATAAAACAAGTCTTTAAAAACTCTTTAAAAGCAAAAACATAATTGAAATAAATTCTTGCTTGAGAAGTATGTTAGGACAAGTGATGTACCGGACTAACAATTTCGGGTCCGGCCGGACCAGGACTTTTTTTTAATTAGGATCCGGCCGGACCCGGATACGGATGGTTTTTTCAAATTAGAATCCGCCCGAAACCGGATTTTTTTTTTTCAAATTAGGATCCGGATCTTTTTTTCACATCAAGATCCGGCCGGATCGGGATATCAGACAAAAATGGCAATATCCGGCCGGATCCGGACCCGAATAGTGATCAAAATCTAAAAGAAAACTAGCCTGAGTTTTTCAAAAAATCTTAAAACATAGCCTGAGTCTTTATAAAAAACTAAACTAGCCTGAGGCAGCGTAAGATTTTCGAAAATTCCCAAAAATTTTCAAACTAGCAGGGTTGCCACTGTTTAAGTCAAAAAAAAAACTAGCTAGAGTTAGTATAAACTAGCCTGAGTCAGAATAAGGTTTTTAAAAACTGAAAAATTACTTTAATCTAATAATCAGTAGAACAGCTAGTCATAAGGTTGACAATTTGGTAGTAAAGTTTTTAATTTTACAACATAGGTAAAGAGTTGCTTTTCTGAAATGTTTATTTCATAGTTTGAAATTAAACAAATGTAAATTAGTCACGTGTACAAAATGAGCCAATCACGGTAGGTGTTAAATTTTAACTGACGAAAATGATTATTTTTAATTTAAACAGGGTTTGATTTTGAAAAAATACTTTTCTGTATGCTCTTTTTTACTAACTATATCCAAATCGGCCGGAACCGGATCCAAACCTTTTTTTAAAATCAAGATCCGGCCGAAACCGGATCTTTTTTTTATATCAATATCCGGCCGGATCCTGACCCGGATAGTGAGTCCGGTATATCACTAGCCTAGCACTAAAACAGCTGTGCAAAATTTAAGTATTTATTTCTCCGTACACAATCGTTTATTAAGTACAACTTGTTTGTTCTACTAACGAATTGCTAGATCTTGTTGCACTTGACTGCACATCATCCTGCTGTTTGATTGGTCAGCAGCGTTTTGCCATGTTATCTTGATACATTCTTCGTTTGGTCCACAGCTAGGACAATCGTAATTTCCTATTTAGTAATTTTTATGATTCCATTAAGCGTTTTGTATAGAAAATAAAGAAAATTTGTTTCATACTTAAAACTACGTTTTTATTAAAATCGTTTATTAACTTAAACTTAAAATTTAAGCAAAAAAAGTCTAGAAGTTAAATTTGTTCATTTTAAAATTTTAATTAACAATAATCTTCTTTTTTGGTCCGCACCTTAAACACAACTAAACTAAGTAATCTACAGAAATTTTGTGCTTCAAAGTTCCAGGTATAAACTTCATTACAAAATAAATAAAATAAGTTTATTAAAATTCTCTATTGTTACGAAGTGATCTAAAATTCCTTACAGTATTATGTAAACTTTAACTTAAAAATTGTTGAGTTATTAAATCTTTTATGTTTTTAACAAATGTATATCTTATATATTTCTGTGTCTTCTAAATTTAAGTTGCTATTACTTGAATAGTTAGAGTATGTCGTATTAAAATGTTTAACATATTTTCTTATTAAAAGACTAAATGCCTGTGTAATTGACTTTTCAAGGATAACTTCTTAAAGTATTAAACTTTTTTCTCCGGTATCATTTACCCTTGGTGGCTATTTTTAAAATGTAAACTGCTATATTGTTTGTTTCCACAGGGTTGCCACTCGTTTTTTCAAAATTTTTTCCAGGTTTTCCAAATTTCTTCCAGGTTTTTAAAAGTACACATTTTTGGGTCTATTTTCAGTTTTACGCTAATTTCTATATAAGAAACTGTGTTAAATAGTATAAAAACAATGAAAAGATAATGTAAAGTTACTTTAAATGTGTTTTTCAATAAAATACTTTTTGATGATGACAAAAAATCTTATTTATATGATAGATTTTTTGTGTCAAAACGAAATTTTGCTACTAAAAATGTTAAAATTGTTAAAAATTCCAGGTTTTTCAAGGTCTTTTGATCAAAATTCCAGGTAAAGTGGCATCCCTGTTTCCAATAAATAATTTAAAAATCTTAAATATTTAAAGTTTATTCAACATATTGTTACTCATTTACCAATGTTTTCCTTATGTAAGGATCCTCAGAGCTTTAAAATAACAATAAAATATTATGATGTTTGAAAGACACAATTCAAGTTCGGATATATAGTGAGATCAAGTTTTTAAGCTCTTTAGTTATTATATGTACAAGTCATTTTAATTCGTTTAGTTTTTTTGCTGATGCAAATTGTAAATCTACTTCTTCTACTCTAGTACATTTTTTTTTCAAATTTTATTATATATGTAAAATAATCCAATAAAAACTTTAGAAATTTCTAGTTATTAAAAAATAAAATAAAAAGCTAAGTTTTTGAACTTTGAATACAAAGTTTTTAATGTAAAAAAGGCCTACTCAAGGGGTAGAACGCTGTACAAAGAATAAAAAGTTCAATCTGCATAAAGTTATTGAAATAGAAATTTAAAATTTTTTGTTTGAATAGAAGGAAAGAAAATAGAAACTAAAACCAATCAGCTTTCAAGCACAAGCTAAAAATTTTCATTTACCTTCAAAGTGAGTCGAGGTACAGGTCTTTTTCAGAGAAGTTTCATGGACGTAACAGAAGTTTTGCAGACCACCACACGAACCACAAGAATATGTATCAGCGTCTAGAAAATAATATAATTTGTATATATTCTATATACCTAATAATATAATAATAAAATATCAAGTTGTGTTTTAGACTCATGTTCAAGGTTGCCACTGGTTTTTGAGAAATTTTCTCCAGGTATTCAAAATTTCTTCCAGATTTTTAAAAGTACACGTTTTTGGGTCTATTTTTAGTTTAAAATTAAGTTTAAAGTAAAGAAAAATATGTTAAATAGCATAATAACATTGAAATGATACTGTAAAGCTATTTTGAATGCGTTTTTTAATAAAATAATTGATGATGACAGAAAAATTTACCTAAACGATAATACTTTTTGTGTAAAATCAGAACTTTACTGCTTAACATGTAAGTATTGTTCAAAATTCTAGGTTTTTCAGAGTTTTTTAGGGTTTTTTTTTAATTCATAGTTCTACCATTTTTTTTTTCAAAACTTCTCAAACTTTAGGTTTTTCCGGTTTTTTTTTCCTAAATTGTCAAGTTCAAGGTTTTCACGTAAAGTGGCAACCCTGTTACGTTGTATAGTTAATGTGAAACAAAATGAATCTTTTTTTTTCAAAACAAATGTATCTAGTTTATTTAAAGTTTAAAATTAATCTTAAAGGATCTAGTGTTTTCATTGTCGGATTTTAAGACAAAAAAATTTGAGTAATCTAAATAAAGAACATACATATTATAGCTCTTCTCTTATTAAAATTTATAAAAAAAATATATGCTTTAAAATATTTTAGAAATTTTCAGCAATTTAGTCTTTTATTGCTATATTAAATCTTTTTAAATAAGTTTTAAGGTTTTTTACAATCAAAAACTAACGTTCCACGCATTGCGGTCCCTCATAGCCAGTCGGGCACAAACACTCGGTGGCGTTGTTTCTTCCCACAACGCAATCTCCTAGTAGACAGGAGTTCAATTCGCAAGCTCCTGTTAATAAATGTTTTAATCATATACTTCTGTAAGCACATAAGATAGTAACTATTAAAGAGGTTTTGTAATTATGTTTACGATTAATACTATTTTTTTCTTAAGAAGACTTTTCAGGTTTAAGTTGTTTATGTTAATTTCTATTATTCATAGATTCATTGAATGAAAATAAAAACAAAAATTATAGCTAATTGAAAATTTTTATTTTAAATAATTGCTTAATATTTTTTTTTCCAGATGAAGTCAAAATATTACTAAGCTTCTCGGCATAGTGCAAAACTAATTAAATAACTGAATTTAGTAATGATTCTGAAATGAAAGCAATAAATTAGATCCGCTTGTCTGATATGAATTATTTTTTGATTAGAAGAAAATATAATAATATCGATAAATATTTTAATATCTTTTTACGAAGTGTTTCGAATGACAATTAATTTTTATATAATAATGGCTACAATTGTACTTATTTCAACAAAAGCAAATTTAGTTTGTTTCTCAAGGTATAAGTTTAAAAGTATTTCAAGTACAAACTACTTTTGTCAATTGAAGAAAAAAATCTTTAAGTTAGGTTTGATCTATTTTAAAAATGTTATAATTATTTTGAATTTAAATCATTACAATAAATAAACTGAAGTTTAACACCTTTAAGAAGAGCAAAAATATAATTATTTATTTTTCAGAGAGTAATAAAGTTTGTGTTTTAGTTTTAAAAAATCGAACAAAAAGTTACACAAAAACTGACGAAATGACATTAAAAAAAAGCTAGAGGCTAAAGTTTTAAAATATCAAAAACTTTTGTTAATTTAATTTTTAACACAAAAAATGTATTAAAAAATATGGTATAATATGCTTAAGTAAATTTTTGCATAAATAAAAATTGAAAACATGGAATAAAACTTCATCGAAAACTATTTTTACGATTTATTTACGATTATACGATTAATTAGTTTTAAGTGTAAAAAAAATAGTAAAGGGCTTAATTTAATTAGATTAAATATATAAAATCGGGGACGGCAGGCTTGCCAAATGTTTTTGGCACATTTTCTCCAGGTTTTTAAAAGTACAAGTTTTTTGGTTTATTATAGTTAAAATTAAGTATAAAGTAAAAATAAGTATTAGATAATATAAAATAATTGAAACGATACTCTAAAGCTATTTTAAGTGTGTTTTCTGATAAAAAAAATTCTATGATGAAAATAAATTTATACCTATGTGAAAGATATTTTTTGTCAAATCAAAAATTCTCTACTTAACATGTAAAAAATATTTAAAATTAAGGTTTTTTTTCCAAAATTTCTCAAATTAAAGGGTTTTCTAGAATTCTAGTTTTTTGGCAACCCTAAGTTTTACATTAGACAATACTGATTAATTAGTTTCAAGTGTAATTAAAATACTTTCAGAGTTTGCTTTCATCAGAAAAAAGTCATAAAAATGGAGACGGGTCAAATATGCCACGAAGTCATTTTTTCACGAATAGTAACTTTTGCTCAAAGACTTTTTGGCAGAAAGGATCATTAAAAAAAAAATTAGTAAATAATATTAATAAATTTAAAAGAAAGTTAAAACTCATAAAAGAAGAAAAAAGTAACCGACCGAAGGTAAGGGTTAGTGGTAAGATTAATAATAAATATTAAAAAATGAAAAAAATAATACAAAAAAAAGTAATAAACATCAAAAAAAAAGTTAACGCCAAGGGTAAGGGTTAGGGGTAACAGTAATAGTCAAAATTAAAAATATTTAAATAATACATAAAAAAACGAGCAAAAAAGGAATTTCAAAAACAAAGATTAGAAACAAATACTGACCGGTGGGTTAGCGGTAACAGTGTTAATTAAAAAAAAGAAATAGATAATAATAATTAAAAAAAAAAAAAAAGTAATTAAAAAAAATTCAACTTGTGCAAAAGTTTCTTCGTGCAAAAGTTCCTTCATGAATATATGATACCTATCCCATAAAAAAATATTTAAACCAACTTTTTCAAACAAAAATTCTTTTTAAATTCATTTCATCAATGAGCTTCTTAAGTTTTGAACTCACAGTTGCAGTAAAAATATATAACACAAAAAATTAAACAAATGAAAGTTTTTTCTCAAAGGAATCCAAAGCCTGTGTCGGCTGTAGTTGTAAGTTTTTGGAAATTTTTTCATTTACAACATTATTCAAATGAGATATATTGACAATACAGCATAATTTCGAGAACATTTATGACATTATCTCTAACCCACCTCACTTAAATACATAAAAACTAAACCGAAAAGTAAGATGAAATACTTATAACTTAAAATAAAAACAACTAAAATATTAGCCGATCATAAGCAACCATAGAATTGCAACCGATGCTCCGAGCCTTGATGGATGCCTGATTAAAAATAAACAGTACAATACAGTTTCTACTACAATACAAAGTTAAACAAGTATTGTTTTGCTAAACCAAGTCCAATACCCGGTTTCAAAGCTAAATAAAAAACAATAAAAATATTATTTAAGTAAACAAGATATAAAGATATAAACTAAATCATTACCTGCATTAACGTTGACAGCGTTTGTCACTTGAAGAGAAATGGAGAGTTGCAGATGAAGTAAATATCTTCATTTTATTTTAACTTAATCTGAAAACATTTAACTTGGGTTGAAGAGATATTATTTTCATAACAAGCTCTCAACTATTAGCAACTGAACAAAAAATACGTCAACGAAATTTGCCATTTAGCTATAGTTCTTAAAAAAACATTAAGAAAAATTTAGTATAAAACTTTAACAGCTTCAACTAAAAACTTAAGTTTAAAAATTTTGAATATAAATGTAAACAATATTGCTAATTTTTAAAGATGCTAAAATAAGTACTAATAATTACCTCGCGTCTTAGCATGATGTCGCAACAATATCAAACTGAAATTATATAATTTTCGATGTTTTTTCAAACATAATTTTGGTTATTTTTTTTTTTAAGCTAATTTGTTTCGTCTAAAAAGATACATTGTTTTAAACAAGCAAGTGTATAATAAAAAAAGTTAAACAGCTACAAAACTAAGTTTATTTTTGGTAAAACACTAAACCTTAGGTATTTACTCCCTTTTACTTTACAGGATCTTAATTTATATATTTTATTGATTTAATCCCTTTATACTTAAATAAATTAGACCAAATATTTAAGTTTTATCATTTTCTGAAAATAAGTTCACCTCTATTTATGTATTTATAAATTTTAGGCCTAAAATTATGGTTAAAACAGTCACCGAATATAATCAAATTTCAGTTCGATATTAATGCGACACCATGCTAGGTTATAACCAAAATATTTAAATTAGAATTTATTAAGAATTTAAAAAAAATACTTACTTTGGCTTTACATCAAATGAATTTGAAAAAATATTGAATATATATTTTTTCAAAAAGTTCAAAATAGTGTTGAAATGCTTTTAATTTGCTCTTAAAAAAATAAACTTTTAAAAGCTCATTAGCAAGTAACTTTTAAGTTATAACCTGTTTCTTCTCATGTAAACTTATAAAAATTAAATAAAATTAATTTTAAGTAAACAATAAAAATTAAATTATTTCAATTTTATAATAATTGATGTTATAAACAACATATGGCTTATGGCATACAGGGACTGATGTAATATAATTAATATTATAAAACATTTTTTTAGTTGATTCAAACCAAAGGGTTGACACATATACAAAAATATCTATTTTAAGAAAAAATGATTTTTTTTCAATAATAATTTTAATTTATGTAATCATATTTCATATACATATATAAAGTGTTTTAAATTATTTATACCTGTTTCTCAAAGTTATAATTCATTAAACTAGTGAAATTCAACTTTTTTTAATTACTTTAATAAATTTTCAAGAAAATATACAGTGCACTATTTTCTACATATTTTTTGTTTTTAGAAATAAATTACAAACTGAATACCTCTGTAAAGTAGTTATAAATCTAAACTATAAAATTTCTACTATAATTCACATTTAAAGCTTCATTTTTTAAGACTAACACTAAATGAATAGAGTAATAATGCCCTGTGGCCTCAAAGCTCAATAATGCATAAATGCTTAGCTGCTATTCTGGGCTGTAGTACTTTTTACTTTTATAATTTTTTTAGCTTTTTAAAATAACTCAGTTACTTTACACTAGAAATTCTAATTGAAGTTATTTTGATACAAAAAACATAAGCATACGGCTATTTAGCTAAGTTTAAAATTGTTAAAATTCTAACTTTAATAAAGAAATTTCTTACTTTTAAAAAGAATTCAAAATAAAAACAAGTATATCAAGTACTTTTTAAAAAACAAATAGCAAACAGACAAAGTTTTCAAAAGGGTAATAAAATTAATTCAAAATATAACAATACTTGTAAACTGAATCCAAGGTTTAAACTAATATAAATACAAAGTTTCACATAAAACTAAAAAATAAATTGAACCAACAAGGTTTCAAATAGCAAATTAAAGGTATTTGAAATAAAATTTTAATTAGCTACTTATTTGTAGGTTTTTATAAAGTTTGACTAATTTGTTTTAATTTGAATACCAAACTGTACTTGCACTAACTAACTGATCTTGAATACAGTGTATAGTTTTTTTGCCTTTGATAATTATATTTTGATCTACAATAGCTGCTTTCTGAGCTCTAGCTGGATATAAATGACCTAACTATCATCGAAACTTTACATTCAATTAATTTTGAACTCTTCAAGTTAATTAGTTTAAAAATAAAACAAAATTTTGGGGCTACAGAACAGTAAAGTAAAAATTCAAAAACTTTAATTTTGAACTTACTTAACAAATTATGTGAAACTGCCTTTCTAATAAAAAGTAGTTTGATGCTGAAAATGCCAAACAAAGGTAGGTTATAATTTATTATGAAAATTTTTTTTTTTGAATATTTCTGATCGTAAATGTGTTAAAAAAAATAAATACGCAGATTAATATTTTATTTAAGTTAGCTGTATTTTTGTTTATTTATTTTTCATAAGACTTGCTACAGGGACGAACTAGCGCCAGTCGGACCTCCATTGACATAAACTAAAGATCCTGTGAAGAAAAAATACATAAACAGAAGAATAAGACAAGTAATTATTTTAACAAGATTATGTAATGTTAAAAGTTTCATGGTATTATGATTCGAATTTTTATATTGGAGAAAATGCATAACCAAAGCTTGTATCTAATTTAAATTAAAAAACAGCTTTTTTGTAAAAGCTTTGTTAAGTTTCGTTTATCTTATAGTAACTTAACGATAATACTATACTAGTAAAAAATAAGTAATGATTACATTTCGAAAGAATGTTTATATTTTTATCATTTATTTTATTGTAACCGGAAAGTTTACTTAAAAGTCAGTCTTAGCTGAGCTAAAAAAAAGCTGAGTCAGCCATTTTTAAAGCATTTTTTAGTATTTTTTAATTTATACCTTTCGCTTCTAACCCACTTTTCTTAGACATACTAAAAACTAGTTTAAATATAAATTTTAAACAATTAAAATAAAACATAGCATAAAAAAGCTTTTTTTTTTTGCTAACTCAGCTTTTTTCAGCTTAGTTAGACTGGTCTTTAAGTATACTAGCCATAGAAACCAATCATTTCAAACTCGTGACCATATAAAATTCGACTGTATTAGTCTCGACTCTCGACTACTCGATCCTTTTTAATTTTTTTTTTTATAAAACAAATGTATAAAACTTTTTTTTCCATACTTGAAGTTTAAAGTGCCGTCCTTGTCAGGAAAAATATTAACAATACTTTTTTTTTAACTTTTATGACAAACTTGAACATCTTGTGAAAGCGCAAAACAAGTTCCTAGCCATCTTTCTACAAATAATGTTTAAAGTTGAAGTTAATTACAAATAATTCGAACAAAAAATAATGCAAACTAAAACTACCCTTGAGTTTGAAAATAGCTTTAACAAAATAAAAGGTTTTAGATGAGTTTTACTATTTAAATACTTGTTCGTAAAATGAGCAAAAAAAATAAGATTGTGCTACAGTACTAAAAACATAAAGCAGTTTTAAGTGGCAACCATATAACTGAACTTGTGCTTATTGTATTATTAAAAAGTTTGGTCCAAGGACCTGGTATACAAAAAGACCTTTCGGTTATTGACATCTAAAAGCAGTAATACATAAAATATTACATTTATGGGGATTTAAACGAGTCTTAACGAGAAAGTAAAGCTTTTATAGATTTTTGAAAATTATGTTTGTTTAAAAATTGCAAGCTAAATACAGTATAAATAAAATGCTAATGCTACTTTATAAAGTACTAGTAAAGTATAATTGTTCAGACAAATATTTCACTGGTACAAAAAACCAGCAGTTCTAGCTCAAATATCTAAAACAAAATACAAATTATATTTTAGGTCAGGTTTTTTTTTTGTTCTATAAATTTGGCTTGAAAATAATGCCTATGTTTCAAAAAAAGAAATTAAAATCTACACCCTAAAAAACTGGCTTGTAGCTTATACTTTTAGCTTTCGTATAAGAGACAATATAATTTTTGTAAAAAAAAATGTTGAACTTACCTTAATGCCTTTAAAGAAAATCGTATTTTATGAAGTTCATACCTTTTGTAGACATAGGTAGTACACAAACTTTGAGAGTTGTGTTAGATGCCATAAATAAAAACTATGACACAGCGTTGTAATAAAAGGCCAAAATTTATATATTTTACTTATTTATTTGTACCACCACATATGTGAAACTAATTATGACTCCTTAATGCAGAACAACTGTTATTACTAATTAATGTTCTTACAAAAAATTTTTTGGAAAATAACTGATTGATTAAATTTGTGCATTATTATAATCAGGGTGGCTTACTAAATATAAGAATTTTTCCAGGTTTTTGCAAATCCACGTTTTCGGCCTATCTTTAGTTTTAAACTAACTTTAAGGTAAAAATCTGTGTTAAATACTATAACAACATTAAAAAGATACCGTAAAATAGTTTAAATGTGTTTTTTAATAAAAAAAACTTGATGATGTCAAAAAAAAAAATTACCTATACAATAGTTTTTGTTTAAAATCTAAATTTCGCTATTTAACATGTAAAAATTGTTTAAAATTCCGAGTATTTTAGTGTTTTTTGTTCAGAATTCCAGGTTTTCCATGTTTTTTGTTCAAAATTTCTCAAATTTTAGGTTTTTCCGAGGTTTTTTTTAGCCTAAATTGTCAAATACCACCTATTTCCTGGATTCCATATTTTTTGGCCACCCTGTATACTAGTTGGTTTACTAACATTTCCCACCCGCTTAATTCCCACCCGCTTAATTCCCACCTGGATCAAATCCCACCCGAATCAATTTCAACCCGATCAAATCCCACCCGAATCAATTCCCCACCGATCAATTCCCACCCGAATCAAATCCCACCCGCTCAATTCCCACCCAGATCAATTCCCCACCTAAATCAAATCCCACCCGATCATTTCCCACCCGATCAATTCCCAGCCGAATCAAATCCAACCTAAATCAATTCTCACCCGATCAAATCCAACCCGCACAATTCTAACACGAATTAAAAACCGACCAAATCAAATCCCACTGAATCAATTCCCACCCGATCAATTCCTATCCAGGTAAATTATCACTCGAATGAATTCTCATTCGACTCAATCCAGTTCATAAATATTTCAAATAAAATAATTATCAACTTTTGTATATGTTATACGGTTAGTTCCAGATTCAATATTTTTATGCATAAATTCTAAATCGTTTAGTTTTTGTAAATTTAAAGTTTAGAAGAAAGATTGATTATAAGTCTCAGTCAAGTTCCATTCTTTTTAAGTTTAAAATTTCATATTACCTAATATATTTCGACCAAAAAAATATTATTTAATAACGTTTAACAGTTTAAAAAAATTATAATAACTTTTAATGAGAGAAATTATTAATTTAACAAATTTTTATTGTTTTCATTTTTAATAAGCTGTACCTAACTGCAGAGGCGTGTTTAGACTGGTTACCTGGAGCCTGTGCGACCATGTTTATACTGGTCAGAACGCATCAAAATTTTAAAGAGCATACTTGTTGAAACATAACGCTAAGTTTTCAAATCAACTACTTGAGCGTTAAATTTCAACTTAAACTAACAAATTAGAAAACTTTTATTAAGTATTTAGTTTTCAGGTGGTACAAAAAATATAACTCTTGCAACACTGGTAATATATAATTTATTAAAGGCAATATATTAATTTTTAATGTTTATTTTTAATGGTGACTTTAAGCCTAAAGGTGAGAACTACCTGGATAGTAGATTTAAAATTCTATCGAGAAACTCTTATCACCTCTCAGTTCTAGAATCGTTGTTCATTAGAACTCGCGAGCCAAAAATTTGGAAACAACGTGATTTTTGTAACTTAAAACTATATAAGTATCGTGCTTTTGCAGTATTTTTATTATGATTCGTAACGTTTAATTTTTACTTTAGTTTCAAGTAAAAAATTTCCACAGTCTTAAATGTTTTCATTCAAACATTTATATTAAAAAAAAAAGTTATTACAATTCAGTTTAACTGAATTCTAATGTACATCTTTTGCATAAATGTTTACTCTTTATGACGCAACTATTTTTTACTTACAAATCTTTGTATATAACTAATATTTTTTACATATTTTACTAGTTGTAGTGATTTATCAGACGAGGGCTACACGAAATTAATAAATAAAATTTTTAACTATCAAGATGGCCTATTATGCTTTTAAATTCTTAATTAAAACTAGTACAAAAACAAAGTTCTTTAAATATAATTTTAATTCATATTTAATATTTCGTACTTTTTACTTTAAAGGTTGCAATCAAAGTTCTCGACTTAATTAAAGGAGAATGATCAATGATAAATTTTAAAAATTTTATTACAATACAATGTTCCACTCGTTTAAAAAAAACCAGATCTTCAGTTGTTTAAAATCTTATCAAATAGAATATACAAAATTTATAGCTTGTTTTGTCACACTTTTGGTTTTTTTAAGAGTATTTTTGTATTAGTTATTACATTATGAAATCTGCGGCCCGCGAGCAAGTTTTTGTAATACATATGGCAGCCGACCTCTGTTCTATTGTAAAGTTGTTTGTAGTTTATTCTATTTTTAATTGCAAAGCAAAGTATTTTTAGTAATATTTTACCTGTAACTGAAATAGTTACACATAAAAACTTATCTTACCTTGAGATTTTTTGGATAAAAAATAAAAAAAAAGTTTAATTGTAAGAAGTTAAGAATTAGCTTATATAGAACAACAACGGTCGGCAAGCCGCGTTGGAAAGGTGGTCAATAATTAGCGACCTGCAGACAGTTAATAGCAGACGAACATCAAATGCCGGATAGTTAAGCTTATGAAAATTTTCAAATGTGCCTTGTGAATAACGTTCTCCGAACGGCAACTGACCCCTTTCAGTATTTATAGCCACCAGCGCAATTAGATTTGTTCTGAACTTGATTAATTTTTGTTTAATACTTCTTAACTGAGCAACTTGATTAATTTATCCAAACTAGCTGTACATGAATAACTAATTCGCATATTATGTATGCTTAAAATTTTGTTAATGTATTTATTATTTTTGTTGAAATCTTTTTTTTACTTAATCTTTAGAATATCTGCAAATAATTGTATTAAGTGAACTACTGCCATTATGTTTGCCTTAAAAAATAGGAGTTAATTCTTATCGTTTTATTTCCATATGATTGGCTCCTATCAAAATTCAACAAAACTTTAAATTATAATATGTTACAGTCACTTGTTTGTAGCTATGTTATCTTTTAGTTGTTTCTTTAGAAAAAAATTTAGTTTTTGCACTGAAATTTATCCCTAAAAAAACTTACCAACAACGCAAAACATTTTTTTATGTGCAATTTTTGTATAAATGTTAAGGACATTCGAGCTTTAACAGCAAAGGATTATAAACTGTTTTAATGCTTTTATGAAACATATGTACTGTTTTTATTGAATTTAAATATTTTCAATAAAGTATACGCATATAGCTTTTATCATGTATTGTGTCATATATTTTTCTATGATTTATTTAGTGACGGAACAATACTTATAGTTTTATGTATATCTTGACTTAGGTTTAAAGATACTATTGCAATAAACTAACTAAAGAGCTGTTCTGTCTAACAGTGAAACATTTGTAACAATGAAACGAGGTGATTTATATGTTTTAGACTTTTAAATTAAATAAAAGTTGTTTGAAGACAGTATTAATAAAAGTTGATTTATATTTTCTTAAACAACGTTATTAAAATTATCAAGGATCTAGAAATAAATCTTTGATGACTATTTTTTTATTTAGAAGTTTAATTGTGCAATTTTTAAGTATTATACATAAATTTTCATAAGTTATACAGATATTTTTAAATAAGATATTATCCTTAAAATAAATTATACAGTTTTAGTAAAAAGTAATTTATTTTTAAACATGTAAAAAATAATGCTAAATATTTTCCAAGGATGTAGTTAATATTACTGTGAACTTTTAGCTCTAATAAACCATAAGCATACAATTTTAGCTTCATAGAAGAATGGCTCGTGTAGAAAAGCTAAACGGTAAAACATTGCTTAAAAAAATAGTCTAGAGGTGAGTGACGTATGGTCTAAATACAGTTATCTCTTGGTTGCAACACAACAATCTGGGTAGGTATTTTTATGGGTAGTATTTTAAGGGTAGAATTGCTGCAATCTAATCTGCCCTTAATTTTAGGTGATGTCATGAAAATTACGAGTAGTATTTGCTGCAACTAAGTAAAATACATTTTTGTACTTTTCATTTGTAAACAAACAAAAAACTGTCTAGGCCTCTAAAATATTGAAGTTAAATTTATGTTTATGCAATGTAAACTATACTGATTAAAACAAACATTTAAAATAGTACATTAGTATTTTAAGCGTTAAAATTTTTTTTATAGTTAAGTTTATGAATGCTTGTTTTTTTAAATAGCCAAATCACTTGAAAAATTAATGTGTCACTTTTAATTTTGTGATAAAAATTGACTAATATTTTTTCTGTTTCTGTTTTTAATATTGACAATTTTTATTTCTAACTATAAAAGTAAAAAATAATATTTTACAAAACACATTTTTTTTCAAGAAAATAATTTTTTTTCATTTTATATACTTTGTATTATATAAAATATTTTGTATTTTTTTACAAGATATGAAATTTTAAAAAAAGTAAAAGTGACAGCAGTAAAATAGGAGTTTGTATATTTTTTATTGGTTTATTTATAAATTTAAAACTACAAAAACTATCCGCAATATTTATATAAGGCCTAGACAGTATTTTATTTTTCATTTAATTACAGCAACATCTCAATAAAATTGAATAAATTTGAATGAAATAACATCAAATTATGGGCATATTGATTGAAGAAATTCTACACATAAAATAGTGCCCATAAAATAGTACACATAAGTTCAAACCACTACTTCTATGAGTTTAATATATATAAATTACATACATACAACTATAAATCTAACAATTGGTTTATGTGTGTTCAATTTTATTTTTTAATTTTGTTTATAAAATCTTACATAAAAAAACATCCAAAATATTTATAATATGCCAAGCCATTACTTCTGTTAGTGAAAAAATATAAATTACATAAATATACTTATAAATCAAACAATTGGTTTAAGTGTATTCAAGTTTTTTTTTTTCTTTATTAAATATTACATAAAAAAACTATCCATAATCTTTCAATAAGTCTAGCCACTAATTTTGCTAGTTTACAAAATATAATTTTAATAAATGTACAAATAAATCAAATTATTGGTTTTTGTGCATTCAAGTAATTTTTTATTTGTTTGTTTATAAATTTAAAACTATCCATAATACTTATATAAGGCCTAGACAGAATTTTATTTTTATTTAATTGCAGCAACTTAATAGCAGCAACATCTAAATACTACCCATAATTTTAATGACATCACATCAAATTATGGGCAGAATTAATTGCAGCAATTCTATCCATAAAAAGTCCTACCGCATCATAAGTCTTGTTTTAATGTCACGGTGTTTCCCCTAATTTTTGATGAGTCAGCAAAAAAAAAAGTGTTTTAGTTTTTAGATATTAAAAGTTATTAAAAAAAGTTAATAAGTTTGGGTAAGGTGGGTTGGGGATAAGTGTATAAAACTTAAAAACTGTTTAAAAAATTATTTTTCAATTTGCTGACCGAGCAAATATTAGAGGTTACACCGTCACATCACAATCGGACCCTGTGCGAGTTATATAAGTTTGGGTTATTTCAATATAAAATTTTTGAAACAAACTTTTGATATTACTTTTTGCATGAAGCAGCGCTAATTAAGTGAGTATGGAGTTTATATTTTACACTATTGAAGTTTTTAAAGTTTTTGGTAAACATTTTTAAAATTAAGCAACCCACTGAGGCTTTTATAAACGTGCTGTGCCAGGGAAAAGAAAAAAATCTGGCAAATTTATTGTGCCTGCTAGAACCCACTTCTACGTTAGTTCGTCTTTTCAAATGACGACTTTTTTCTTTATTAATGTTTGAGTCATCTAACTTTAAACACTAGTTACAAAGAGATTTTTTCTTACTCGTTTTAATGAAAACTGTTTGCAATTAATTAATTACTATTTATTCACAGTTTTTCTAGTTCAGCTATTGATCTAAGACGATAAAACAAAAAAAATCAATTTTAGTACGTTTTGCAAACAATAATTGAATAGATAAATGATTTGGTGACAATAAAAGTATATGAAAAATGTACTATGTTTGAATAATATAATCTAGATAGTTTAAAAATTGTCCTACTTCCTCTCTATCCTCTGGGATTGTTTTGGAACCTACAGCAAATGGTAGAAAAAATATTGATTAGTAAATAATGTTGTAAGTTATCCACTAACAATACGTAGCAATTAGTTTAGTAACAACTACACATAAAACTTTATTCATACAATTTTAAAATTTGACACAGTTCAAATATATTAGTTACATATTCATATATACAGCTTTACTACTTATTTGGTTTTAAAAACTTTGATGCAACTTTTTTTTAGACACTACTTTAACTGTTAAAAAAATATTTATTTAAACTGATTAAGACAGTTAACCTACGTTAAATCCGAAAAACAACATCTGAAAAAATTTACGTACTTACTAAATCAGGGGTCGGCAAAATACGGCCCGCGGACCAAACTCAGTTTGCAAAGAGAAAATCTGCGGTCTGCGATAGAACTTTCAACTAACACATTTTTAACCACTTATTTTTTTGAGTAAATACCTAAAATGAGGTTTTTAATTTATCAAGTACTTATAACCAGTACTTTATAGTTTGTTATTATACAAAACTTTTGGTTTAAAATAGTATTTTTGTGCTAACTATAACAAAATTTTCTACAAAAATTGGCCTGCTAGTTTTATAAGGTTGCCAACCCCTGTATTAAATGCTTATTGTTTCAAAAAGCTGCTAAAGCACTTAAACGATCGTAATTACTTTAAATCAAGTTGCCATTCAACTCTTATATTAAAGTATATATCTATATTTAATAAAATGATTAAAACTTTCTTTAGAAAATGTTAAAATGATTATTAAGTTAAAAAAAAAATTTATTTTGCAAAGAAGAAAACTAAAATCTAAACTATTTTATTTGCTACTACTACTTCTCACTCATATTGTAACAGAATATATATTTTGTTATTTTTTAAATGACCGCAACTTGGTTTAATATTAAGTTGCACTTTTACCAAGTGATTTATAAAAATTTAAAAGGTAATCTGTTTCTTTTAATATTTTGCTTGTATTTCTCGTGGTTCTTTTGTATAACAGATACACTCCGAACTGTCTTGTTTGATTATACATAGTAGTCTAGAACAGCTTTTAGTATTTATAGATAAAATCCACTGATAAGTATAAGTTGGCACAAAAGAAGTTTACTTTAATTTGTCCAACCTAAGTAATATAAATGAGACGTTGCCTGCAGCAAGTCTTAAGCATAAGTGTGTTAGAAAGTCTCTCCGCCTGCAGGAAAAGTATAAGCAAAAAGGTTAGGTTGACAATCTGCCCACAGACAGTCAACAAGACCCAACTGAGACTTTGGATGTTTGCCCACCAACATCCTCAGCTCACAAACTCACTTCATTAAAGAAATTATATATATTAAGTTTATTACATACTTATTAATTAATAAGTTAAACATAATGAGTAAAGTAAATTCAGTAAAACCTGAATAACTAAACGCGCTAAGCGTTTAACACAAAAAAGGGGATTTTCCATAATTGAAGGTAGTTCGTACTCCAGGCCTAGGACTACAAATAGGTGACCCAGTGTTTAACATCAGTACACAACCTTCTAATTCCACAGGACTAGAAACATTCTACTCCCTAAATTTAAGAAATGCAGAACTAAGGAGTCAAAATAAAGAATTTAAAATACAATACCATTTTCAGCAGGAAAGAGAAAAATTCAGGACAAATCAGGAAAAATATAGTTTTAATAAAGAAACACCACAGTACATCCCGTCAAGAGAACCGTCTTGCAACACAGAAACGCCAAGGTATGCAACCAGCCCAAAAGACCATAACACCTTGCGACACAGAATGCTTCAGACGGAAAACTCCAACATGGAATTAAGCTCATACTCGGAATCAATCAATTATGGAGATAGTAGACTCAAACGGCTGAAGTCATTCAATAATCGTTCTACAGAATCCGGAATTACTTGCCGAGTGGCGTGTTTAATGTTCGCAAAGGCTACGGTTCTATTCACCGTGACGATCAAGACACTGATGTATTTGTACATCAAACTGCTTTTGCAAAAAAAAAAACCTTATATGTTTTTAAGATCAGTCGCACAAGGCGTAGTTGTTTAGGGTTTTTGATATTGTTATGGGTATTAAGAACATGCCAGAGGCTGCAAACAAATCAGGTCCGAACGGTAAACCAATCCAGGGTCCAAGTATGCCCCGGACAGATGGCAAAGCTTTAACCAGCATTTTATTAGACAGCAGAGGGCCAAACAAAACAATTATATAAGTAATGGTAGTTGCACACTAAGAAACCATTATCAGTGTAGGGAAAGACCGAACAATTACAGAAGAAGATACACATACACGCATGACTCAAAATTTAAAAGTATTTATTTAGAAATGCACGAAAAAATTCTAGTAACTATGAGTCTTCAAAAACAAATGAACCTGGATAAGATTCAGATGGCGACAAATGGTTTTGCAACTATGCAGAAAGTATGTATTCCAAAGAATAATAGTTTCGAAAGCTCTATTATTGTAGAAAAGAACATAACTCAGGCAAACAACCTAATAAGCACTTTAAATTTATTTAAAACTTTTAACAATACAGTATTAAAAATCCAGTAAATACTCATTAAAAAGTTTAACTAAATTTCATGTTTAAATTAATTAAAAAATGTTCTATGTAAACTTAAGCAAGTGATATAGCAGCAAATTTATTAATTGTGACATTATGTTGTATTAAAAAAAATTCCAAGATTTATTTAATTAAAAAATTTCTGTTGCTTAAAAGCTTTAGTCTTATTTGAACAAAAAGCTTACATAATAAATAAGATGATATAAATGTTTTTTTGACATTAGTTAAGTTAAATTCAGTTTTTAAAATTTCTGTACTTAAAGGTTTTTTACGCAATCTTAATCAGTTCAAAGTAAATCTTAAAAACTTATCCTAAGAACAACATTATCAATTTATAAAAAGATATTAGTTTTGTTAACAAACTTTCAAAAAATTAATGTATATTTAAGATATCTTTGTGAACTTAAAGATTATCTTATTTAAACGTTTTAAAATTTTGTATCAATAAGTTTTAAAACTTTTGATAGTCAGAGGTTTTGAAAAAGTTTTTGGTTTTAAGTTTGTATATATTTGAGCAAGTTTATTTTTGAGAAAAAAATTAAAAAAACAATGTATGAAGCACTCTTTAATTTATAGTATAACCAAAATTTTATTTTGTGCTTACAAGTGCAAGTAAATTTTGCAGCTAAAAATATATAAATTTTCAAAAAAATTTCCACTAAGATTTTATAAAATAGCAACTCAGTTTGAAAAGTAAAACGGCTTGTGAAAATGTGTTTTAAGTGCATTTTAGTTCAAACTTTACGATTATATACGAAAAATTTTTTTTAAAGCTTTATCAAGAATCAAATTAAGTTCTGTTTTTCTCAAAAAAATATACGTTTTGGCTCATTAAACTTTAGCCTTTTAATTTTTAGGTCAATTTTTTACAACCTTGAATAAAATATATGTAAATTTATTTTAAATTCTAAAATAAGATTCACTAGCGTGTTTTCTTAAATCAATATCTTTTCAACCTATCAAACTTAAAATGACTTAAAATAAATTCAAATTTGGTTGCTAAGAACTTGCTCAAAATGTTTTCGAAAAGTTTTGCTTTAAGAGTAATTTTTCAAACTAATTGATTTTTTGCTTAGCGAACTGGAAAGACCTAAAAATTTTACAGTTGGCTAATCACGTTTTTTAAACTCGAAGAAATAAACTTAACTAGCAGCAAAGTTTTACAAAAAGGATAAATTTGCGGTTTAAGAAACAAAGTAAATTGTTTATGTTACATGGAGATAGAAATTATTAATAATTCTACGATAGGAATTTTATGCTTTTACATGCTGTTTTTATATATTGTTTTTAACAAAATCGTTTATTTTAAGCTATACTTTTAAGAGGTGAACTGTATTATGTTCTAATAAACAGACTTTACTAACTTTTAAAAATTTGTTTTTTTGACAATTAAAACTTTAATAACGTTGTTTTTAAGCAAAGCTGTTAGCTACTTCACATTAAAACGTTATTAATATTTGTATTCCAAATATTACCCTAACGACTTTTAAATATTAACATTTAAAATTGTTATCGATATTACAATTATCTTTCTTTTATTGCTTGCCTTGTTTAAATTAAAAAAAAAAAGTTGTACTTTATTTTTTTTTAAAACTGATGGTTAAGCAAGCAAAATTGTTGGATAAACATGGTTATGTTGTATATCAATCATAAAATGTGAACAAAAGTTTACAAATCGTCTCTTAACAGTAACAGCAAGCACGAAATTGTCTTCTTTCAAGAAGTAAATACTTGCTCCTATGCATAACCTAACGGAGAAAATACCACAGATTTCATCAGTTGATGTTGATTGAAATGACGTTGAAGCAATGTTTCTGAGGTGTGAAGTCATTGGTAACTACTTTACATTACAGCTAATGTTAAAAGTAGATCGAACTGAGTCGAAGAAAGGTAGTCAAATGACAGAGATGCCCAGCGCCTAAAAGTGGTGCAGATTTGAGAGATAGGCATAAGAAGCAGCAGCTGATGCCCGCCGATGGAGTGAACAGTTATTAAAACTTCTGTCAAACTTTTACACAGGATTTGAACTTAGTAATTTTACATAAATTAAACTAGCTAAGAATAAGTGCACTAGAAAATAAGCTTTGAATGATTACTATGCTTCTAATAAAGAATAATTTACATTTCTGTGTCTATTGATGTTAAGCCCATAGGGGGGTAGAAGCCATTTTTTGACCAAAAATAACATATAGACTTATATTATAGTAAATTTCATAATCTTTCAGATGTTTTTTTTAGATTTTAAAAATATTAAGTAACTTTTTTTTTATGACCGATTATATAAAGGGTTGTCTTTATAAAGGGTATATAAAGGGTAACTTTAAAGCCGTTTTTCTCGAGTTTTTAAAAACGGGCTTTAAAATCTATCTTCTCCTTCATTTTTCAAGCAATCTTCTTCAAATTTTTAGGAAATGTTCCTTACATTAAGAGAAAAAATCGTTATTTGTGAATTTTAATACTTTGAAAAAATAAAAATTTTATGACAAAAAAAAAGAAAAAAAGTGATTTTTTATCGAAATTTTTTTTTTTTTTCAAAAAAAAGGTATTTTTACGTGAATTTTTTTAAAGTCACAACTAACGTTTTTTTGTTATTGTATAAAGAATAGACTGTGAAAGTTTGAAGAAGATTGCTTAAAAAATGAAGGAGGAGATACATTTTGAATGCATTAGTCTTTTTTTCGCCGTTTTAGTTTTTCCTTCCCCATAAGGAACCTGTTATGCGGCCCGACTTTGGCCGGTCATATCTCAAAAACTAATTCGAATTTTTAAAAACGGTAAAAAGCAACTTAAAGCTTAGTAAAAACTCCATAAAATAAGAAAGATCAACTTGTAAAAAACATGGCCTACCCCCCTATGGCCTTAAATTATTATCTACTTTTCACTATTGAAAAATAAAATTATAAAAATCGCATTGAACTTAAAATATAATACAATTTAACGATCTTGTATATTAAGAAAACTTATACTCAAAAAACATGCATTAGTATTTATAACAAAAACTTTAAACCCGACCAAAAGACTTCAATCCAGGACTATTTGGTGGGAAATGTAATAAAATTTATATTTTGTTGTTTTTTGAATGACCGCAAGGAAGCGTTAGACGATTGTTAATCAAATCACATAAAACAACTTTAACAATATTTGTTATTGTGCTCAGTTAGCCATAAGACCGTGCGGAAGGCACACCAAATTTAGGACTTAAGATACTAATTGAATTTAAAAACTTTTTTATGATTTTCATTTCATAAGATCTTTATGTTTATTTGTGTTTTTGTATTGTGCTCAGTTTAGCCATCGTTGTGCATAAAGTATAATATATATCAAGACTCTGTATTATTAGTAAGACCTATTTTTGTATTTAAGATTGTGACATTGGGACACTTTAATAACATTATTAAGAACATTTTTATTTGTAGAACTTTGTGTTTACTTGTTGTGTTTATTTTCGCAGTTTTATTCTACTGACATATTAGCTGCTTCATCACTTCTACTTTCTAGTTGTCACATTAAAATCACATTTTCAATAAACTAACTTCATAAAGGAAATATTTATATTAATTTTAATAGTAATTCATTTAATACTAAATTAAACCTAATGAGTAAGGTAAATTCAGTTAAAGCATTAAGAGCTAAACGCTCAAAGCGTTTAGCACAAAAAAGGGGATTTCCCTCAATTAAAGGTAGTTCTTACTCTAGGTCTAGGACTACAATATCAATTATTTTTTCAAATTTTTTGTTCAAATAAACTTCTACCAACCCTTTGACTTCTTTGCTCCACTCCAGCAGGTTTACACCCCAGTTTCGCAGTTTTGGGTTCGCTGTGACCTCATAGGCACGTCCACGTCACTCCCTTCATTGTATTCTTTTTCTCTGTTTGTTTTAACTTTATTATACTATTACGCTAAATTATTGTGTTATGTGTTGGTGCGATATGGGAGCCGCACAGTTCCAACCTGCAAACAGTTTCCACCGATCAATTCCCACCCGATTAGTTCATACCAGAATCAATTCCCACCAAATCAAATTTTCAAGTTATTTTTACACACCATTTGTTTTTCACGGAGAGTTATTTTTGTATTACTGTATTATACTGTGCTAAGTTCAACCATAAGATCGTGCAAGAAGCACATCACAATTTAAGACTTTGTATTGTAAGTAAGATCTATTTTTTTACGTTTAAGCTTTCTAAGAACATAAAAAACTTTTTAACTTGTAGAATATTTGTGTTATAAAATATAAGTTATAGTTGTAACAGATTTAATAAAGACCGATCTAAATCAAATAACAACCAAAGTCACATTAGTCAAAACAATGAGTACAACAGCATAATTGAAAATGACAACCATCATGTAATTACCTACACTCAAAACCAAAACATTTCCGTTCATGAAGATAATGACAAAATAGTAAAACTATGTTCGTTTGCTAACAGAAAAAGTCCTTTAGTTAGTACAATTTGAACGTTTAAAACAGCTAGGCACAAAAACTCAGGCACTAAAATGACTTTAGAATTTGGAAATACTTGCCGAGTAAGGTGGTTAAATGTTTGCAAGGGCTACGGTTTTATTCACCGTGTAACAATATCGCATATTTCACTGCTTTCTTAATTATATAAGAAAAGAGATTGCAACAAAAGATTATTTTCTCAGTGCTTAAATATGATAGTTTTCAATATACGTTGCTTTTGATAGGCTGGTGAGCCAAAGTCACCTTTTAACTTCTTTTTAAGTTGAGTAAGATTTAATCGACTATCATGTTTATGTATTCTTTATATATATTCTATTGTGTAATAAATTGTAAAACATATTGAACAGTACTTAGGTTAATATCACAAAGAAATACTACTTAAAATGTATTAGCACAGTTAACTTTTTATAGTACTACTTAGTTTATATAATGAGCCTTCAGGTCCTCTATCACTATATTGGCGTCCTCGGTAAAACTACCTACCTTTCGATTAGATCAGTCTGAATTAAGAAAGTTCTAGTGAAGACTAAAACAAAACAGTAACAAAAGTTCTTAAATATTTTCTTTAAAAATCAGGAATTAGACATTTGTAAAATTTTAATCATACAGAGTGCATTTACAAAAGATTTTAACAAGTTTGTAAGAACTTAGTATAACTTTTCTTTTGTTACATGTCTATCTAAGATTAAGTAATAAAAGTTTTTTAAACAACACTTTTGATACACTGTGTCCACAATCAAAGTTACAAGTATATACTAGTAGCCTGTTGAGTATTATTAAGATAATAATGTTTATTACTCGGTAAATTTTAAAGCCAGCCAAGATTTAAAATACTTAATCTTTTTCGTTTTTTGTGGTTATTTTTATTTACCTTCTCTATGTTTTCTCAAGTGCTAAGGTGCACAAATTTTAAGCAAAAGATGCAGTTTATCTAAGACGCCAACACACGCAAAACTCGTCGACCGAGCGCAATAAATGCACATTGCAATTGTCTTTTTTCAAAAGTATAAGAAGAAACTTTTTTAAATCACGATAATATTGAGCAGAGCCCGATAAAAATGAGCCCGATTCTTGTTGACTTTTTTCTCAACTACTACTAAAAGCTTCTAACTAATGTTTCACATTTTGCTCAAAATAAGCTACAAATGTTTATATTGTGGATATATTGAATCTGTAGACGTTGTTATAATCTGTAGACATTTTGTGTAACAAGATTAAAATTCATCTTATGAAAAATATTATTTCAAATAATTGCCGACGGCAAAAAACTTTCATATAAGTTTTGAGCAAGTATTTTTTTAAATTTCTGTTCGAATGAGTTACTTATATGTAATCATACCGCGAACTTTCGATTTAACAAACTAAATTTAGTCTAAAAAAGCGATGTTTCCTAAAACTTCTAGCAAATACTCTATACTAGAGGTTAAGAATAAATGAATAGTCTAAGGAAGCAGCTAATGTACTAGCAATCTATTTAAGCGTTTTTATTGCTTCAAAAAAAGAAGCAATTTAATCAGGGAAGTAGAGAAAACATTTTTTGAAAAACCGTTCAATTTGTTTTAACATCAAAACAACTTGTAATTGTCAAAGTTTTAAAAATTAGCTTCTAAATGTTAGTGTGTTATTGAAGCTTAAAACAAGTAAACTTTACTAGAAAACAGCTTCTTAAGTAGTCTTTAAACAAATGTATGTTTTGATAAATAAACATTTACAGCTGATTTTTCACTTGAAACTTGATGTACTTGTGTAATGGGAGTTAAGCTTTGCAGTTCTGTTATGACGTTTTTTTCATTCACTTAAAAGTAACACTTAATTTCGTTTGGGCTATTTTAAGATGATTATAAAACATTATTTTACAAATTAAAATAATTTTTATCGATCCAGATACTTGATAAATACTTTTAAAATGTTTATAGGAGTAAATCTCATAGTTATTTTTAACAATTGTTTTAAAAACAAGTTTGTTTTTTGTTTACGAAATCTGATAATTTTATTTTTAACGCTATTTCAAGCCATTTGTTTTGAAATTGTGTAGAGAAAAGGAGTAATTGATTATTTTAAAACATATTTCAAAACAAACTACTTCCTCTATTTGTTTACGAATTGGAATTATTTAAAAACTATATTATCACAACTTCAATGTTTTTAAAACATTATACTTGTATATTGAAAGTTACTTTACGAAAATAAAGTTACTTCGTAAGTATTATTAGTAAAACACTTGTTTTAATTAGTGAAACCTTTGAAAGTTAAAGGACGAGCAATCAAGTTCATGTCACTCAATTATGACGTCACAGCCGTAAGTTCGATGGTAGTACAGAAGAATACATAGATCTAACTACTTCTAATAAAGATTATCAAGTTTGAGTTAATTAGATGAACCGATTCTTCAACTTTTACTACAGGTCATCTTGTGACCTAATTGTTCTATCAGTCAACAAATTTTCGGATTCAAACAGTTGATATCTTCCTATTTGTACATAACACAAAAGGTATATAGTACATTAGACATTAGTTTTTTTAACAAGACCCTAAGATAAGACGTGGACTTCAATTGACTGACTGAAGTATTCAAATATAAACATTTGAACTAACACAAACATATTAAGTGTTTTATTTGTTGTTTTGTTGTAAAAAAACACTCACACATTTCACTTATAATTTTACATGTGCACTTATGTTTTGTATATAATTAATTTTTCAAACCTCTTGATACATTCTATAGTGTTATTACTGTTTTAAATATCTAAATAAAAAATAAATCAGTGAGATGATTTTTTTAAATTTCTTAAGACGGGGAAACAACCTAATATGAAATAAATTTCATATTTATCTTTTCATTCTAAAATCTAAGGAACAATTTAAACTTTTAAAAAAGCAGGTTGAGGGAGTGTAGAAGTATCGCATATTTCACTGCTTTCTTAATTATATAAGAGAAGAGATTGCAACAAAATATTAATTTCTCAATGCTTAAATATGATAGTTTTCAATCTGCGTTGCTTTTGATAGAATGGTGAGCCAAAGTCACCTGTTAACTCTTTTTAAGTTGAGTAAGATTTAGTCGACTATCATGTTTATGTATTCTTTATAGTGTGTAAATACATTATATATATATTGTATTGTGTAATAAATTGTAAAACCTATTGAACAGTACTTAGGTTAATATCACAAAGAGATACTACTTAGAATGTATTAGCAAAGTTAGCTTTTTATAGTACTACTTAGTTTATATAATGAACCTTCAGGTCCTCTATCACTATAACCGTGACGA
This sequence comes from Thalia democratica, assembly GCF_965202585.1. Taxonomy (NCBI): domain Eukaryota; kingdom Metazoa; phylum Chordata; class Thaliacea; order Salpida; family Salpidae; genus Thalia; species Thalia democratica. Next base: position 12,852 of record NW_028139908.1, on the reverse strand, counting down.
TCAAGACACTGATAAACTTGTCCATCAAACTTCCGTTGCCAAAAACAACCCTTATAAGTTTTTAAGATCAGTTGCACAAGGCCAAGTTGTTTAGTTCGATATTGTTATGGGTATTAAGAACATACCAGAGACCGCAAACGTATCAGGTCCAAACCGCAATTCATTTCAAGGGTCAATGCATGCCCCAGACATTGTAAGGCTATAACCAGCATTTTTTTAGACAGCAAAGGCCCAACAAAACAATTATATAAGTAATGGCTATTGCTCACTAAAACACCATTATCAGTATAGGGAAAGACCAAACAATTACAGAAGATACACATACGATCATAACTCAAGATTAAAAATAATTATTATGAAGTGCATGAAAAAATTCTTGTTACTATGACAATACAATACAAATGAATCTGGATATGATTCTGATAGCGACAAATGGTTTTGCTACTCCGCAGAAAGTATGTATTCTGAGGAATATTGGACTCGAAAGCTCAACTAATGTAAATAAAAACTACACTTAGCCAAACAAGCATGAAAGCATTTTGAAATTATTTAAAACTTTTAACAATACAGGATTAAAAATTCAGTAAACACTCATTAGAAAGTTTTACTAAACTTTATTTTAAATTCAGTAATAAAATTTTTCATGTAAATTTAAGCATATGATAAAGCAGCGAATTTGTTGGTTGTGACAATATATTACTTTGAAATATTTATAAATGTTATCAAATTTGTAATTTTAAGATTTTTAAACATAATTTCAGTAAAATGTAGTTTTTTTTCTGTTGCTAATAGATTTTTTACATAACCTTCATAAGTTCAATGTGATTATTTGTAAGAAGCTTTCAAAGAAAAAATTCGTAATTAAAAAATCAATTCTGAATGTTTAAAATATTTTTCTTAAACAACTATTTTGAGAACAACATTATCAATTATAAAGAAAAATAAGTTTTGTTAACAAATTTACAAAAATTAATGTATTTTAAAGATATCTATGTTAACTTAAAGATTATTTTGTTTTAACGATTTAAAATTCTATGGTGATAAGTTTTATAACTTTTTTAGTCAGAGGTTGAAAAAGTTTTTGGTTTTAAGTTTGTATGTATTTGAGCAAGTTTATCTTTAAGAAAGAATGTTTAAAAAAACATTGTATGAAACACTCATTTAATGTTTAGTATAACCAAAATTTTATTTTGTGCTTACAAGTGCGAGTAAATTTTGCAGCTAAAACGACATAAATTTTCAAAAAAATTTCCACTGAGGTTTCATAAAATAGCAACTCAGTTTGAAAAGTAAAACGGCTTGTGACAATGTGTTTTAAGTGTATTTTAGGTCAAACTTAACGACAATAAACAAAAAATATTTCAGCTATTTTAAGAATCAAATTAAGTTCAGAAGTCTGTTTTTCTTAAATAGTATATCTTTTTACCTAGTTTAACTTTGGCCTTTTAATTTTTTAGGTCAATTTTTACATTTTTTAATAAAAACATCTGTAAAATTATTTCAAACACTAAATTAATCTGTTTTCTTAAATCAATATCTATTAGACCTATCAAACTTAAAATGATTTAAAATAAATTCAAACTTGGTTGCTAAGAACTTGCTCAAAATTTTTTTAGAAAGTTTTGCTTTAAGAGTGATTTTTTAAACTAATTGATTTTTTGCTTAGCGAGCTGGAAAGACTTATAAGGTTTACAGTTGGCTGATCACGTATTTCAAACTCGAGTAAATAAAATTAACTAGTAGTGAACTTTTTGGAAAGCATAAATTTGCAGTTTAAGAAAAAAGTAAATTGTTTGTGTTGCACTATGCATGCAGATAAAAATTATTAATACTGCCAAAATAAGAATTTTATTTGCTTTCGCATATTGTTTTTATTTTTTTGTTTTCAACAAAATCGTTTATTTTAAGCATTAATTTTAAGAGGTTAACTGTATTATTTTCTAATAAAAATACTTTATTAACTTTTATTAACTTGTTTTTTTGACAATTAAGGTTTTAATAACGTTGTTTTTGAGCAAAGCTGTTAGCTATTATAAATTAATACAATATTAATCTTTTGTTTTCCTTATTAAACCCAAGAGACTTTTTAAATATTAACGTTTAACATTGTTATCGATATCACGATTAATTTTATTTTATTGCTTGCCTCGTTTTAATTTAAAAAAAAAGTTGTTAAACTTTTCTAAACTGATGCTGAGCAAGCGAAACCATGATGGAAAACATAATGTTATATACCAATCATAAAATTTTAACTGAAACTTACAAACTGTTTCTTTACGAAGATATCAAGCAAAACATTGTTTTGTACGCGGATGGGAAATGATGCGTGCAAAATGGCATGTTTGAAATAACTAAGATTCAATCATGGAACTTGCATTTTAAAAACAAGTGAATTTCAGGATAGAATTTTTTTGATTCAGGTTTTATATAAAATTTACATTACTTTGATTATTTAGTCTGTTTTTAGTTACAACACTACAATCAGACTGTTATAATTATTTCTTAACTGCAACAAACTTTGCCAAATTAAATTCATGTGTTTAATGCTAGAGCCTAAAGAAAATTTTTTTCAACAGCAAATAAGATTTTGTTAAACTGTCGCAAAGTGAACTTAATAGCTCAGTTTTTAAACCTTTACGGTTGATGAAAACAAATCTAATTTAGGTTGACTCAAACTAACCATGACTCTCATTGAAATACTCAACGTAAAACGTTATACACAATCAAAAATACTAAAAACAACTGCTAACTCGTTTTTTCTCATGATCTTGATGTACACCAGCGCAAAGATTGCGACGAAGACCAGCCCACAAACTCCTCCGACTATAGCTCCGGTGCTTGAAGAAGACACAGCTTTAATAATAATTTTGGTTTGTTTTGTAAAAAAAACTAATACTGAATCTAGAATTGCAGTTCGTTTGGCACCAGTATATTTTAGCTTGAAAGCTTTTAAGCAATTTTTCAAAACAAAATAAACAAAGATGTGAGAGAAATATTCATGTAGGGATTTCCACAATTGAAATAAGATTATTCTCTCAAAGTAGTATTTAACAGTTTTTATGTAAAAATGTAAATGTGTTGTGCTTAAACTATAGGTTTGTAGTTTCTTACAAATATTAGGTTATATTTTATCAACTTTCTTTATAAAAAACATCATAAAATTAATACACCTTAAACAAAGGTCATATATTTATATCACTCACGATTAAGTTCTTCCTTCAAGGCGCATGTGAACTTTGGAACTTGTTTGTCGTATACTTGATAAACTTTCCTAATGCAATCATGGGTTGAGGATTCGCAAATGCTGCCATCAGTACTTGCTTCATTGCAAAATTTGTCTACATAAAGTTATAAATATTGTTATTTAACACACTTGACTGATTTTAACACACTTGATTTTAACACACTTATTGATATTAACAAGTCTTGAAGTTTGGTAGAATATGTTTATTAAGCTTTCATTATTACATCTTCTAAAACTTTAAACCAAATATATTGAATTAGTTATATTTGCTTTTACTTTTGTAGACTATTTATGTAGAGTGTATGCAGACTATGTTAACTATAAAAACATTAAATAAAGGAATAAGCTGTATTAATTTAATTTCTTTAAAAGAGATAGTACGTAAATACTGTTGAATAAAAGCAATTTATACTTACCAATAATTAAAAGTATGTAAGTTATTATTTACATTTTAAAAATAGTATGTTGAATGTTCTTAATTTTTTCTAATTTTTTTCATAACTATCTTTAATTTAAATTAAAGAAAAAAGTTTAAATAATGTTTTTGTTATGTTTTCTTCTTATAAAAGCAAAATAAATATTTTAAATTCAAAATTCAACAAATAATAAATTGTAAACAGCTGTTCTATATGTTTCATCATACTTGTCTTTCAAAATCTTTTACCAAAATTTTGCGAACAGATTTTTTTTTATTAATGGTACATACAAACTAAAAAAAATAATGTCAAAAAAACAATTCTACTATTTTTTTAACAAACTAGCATGTTCACATTAAAAAATTCCAAACACATTCTAAGTTTTTGTCTTATAAAACAAGTCTTTAAAAACTCTTTAAAAGCAAAAACATAATTGAAATAAATTCTTGCTTGAGAAGTATGTTAGGACAAGTGATGTACCGGACTAACAATTTCGGGTCCGGCCGGACCAGGACTTTTTTTTAATTAGGATCCGGCCGGACCCGGATACGGATGGTTTTTTCAAATTAGAATCCGCCCGAAACCGGATTTTTTTTTTCAAATTAGGATCCGGATCTTTTTTTCACATCAAGATCCGGCCGGATCGGGATATCAGACAAAAATGGCAATATCCGGCCGGATCCGGACCCAAATAGTGATCAAAATCTAAAAGAAAACTAGCCTGAGTTTTTCAAAAAATCTTAAAACATAGCCTGAGTCTTTATAAAAAACTAAACTAGCCTGAGGCAGCGTAAGATTTTCGAAAATTCCCAAAAATTTTCAAACTAGCAGGGTTGCCACTGTTTAAGTCAAAAAAAAAACTAGCTAGAGTTAGTATAAACTAGCCTGAGTCAGAATAAGGTTTTTAAAAACTGAAAAATTACTTTAATCTAATAATCAGTAGAACAGCTAGTCATAAGGTTGACAATTTGGTAGTACAGTTTTTAATTTTACAACATAGGTAAAGAGTTGCTTTTCTGAAATGTTTATTTCATAGTTTGAAATTAAACAAATGTAAATTAGTCACGTGTACAAAATGAGCCAATCACGGTAGGTGTTAAATTTTAACTGACGAAAATGATTATTTTTAATTTAAACAGGGTTTGATTTTGAAAAAATACTTTTCTGTATGCTCTTTTTTACTAACTATATCCAAATCGGCCGGAACCGGATCCAAACCTTTTTTTAAAATCAAGATCCGGCCGGAACCGGATCTTTTTTTTTTAAATTGAGATCCGGCCGAAACCGGATCTTTTTTTTATATCAATATCCGGCCGGATCCTGACCCGGATAGTGAGTCCGGTATATCACTAGCCTAGCACTAAAACAGCTGTGCAAAAATTAAGTATTTATTTCTCCGTACACAATCGTTTATTAAGTACAACTTGTTTGTTCTACTAACGAATTGCTAGATCTTGTTGCACTTGACTGCACATCATCCTGCTGTTTGATTGGTCAGCAGCGTTTTGCCATGTTATCTTGATACATTCTTCATTTGCTCCACAGCTAGGACAATCGTAATTTCCTATTTAGCAATTTTTATGATTCCATTAAGCGTTTTGTATAGAAAATAAAGAAAATTTGTTTCATACTTAAAGCTACGTTTTTATTAAAATCGTTTATTAACTTAAACTTAAAATTTAAGCAAAAAAAGTCTAGAAGTTAAATTTGTTCATTTTAAAATTTTAATTAACAATAATCTTCTTTTTTGGTCTGCACCTTAAACACAACTAAACTAAGTAATCTACAGAAAGTGTGTGCTTGAAAGTTCCAGGTATAAACTTCATTACAAAATAAATAAAATAAGTTTATTAAAATTCTCTATTGTTACGAAGTGATCTAAAATTCCTTACAGTATTATGTAAACTTTAACTTAAAAATTGTTGAGTTATTAAATCTTTTATGTTTTTAACAAATGTATATCTTATATATTTCTGTGCCTTCTAAATTTAAGTTGCAATTACTTGAATAGTTAGAATATATCGTATTAAAATTTTTAACACATTTTCTTATTAAGAGACTAAAAGCCTGTGTAACTCACTTTTCAAGGATAACTTCTTAAAGTATTAAACTTTTTTCTCCGGTATCATTTACCCTTGGTGGCTATTTTTAAATGTAAACTGCTATATTGTTTGTTTCCAATAAATAGTTTATAAATCTTAATTATTTAAAGTTTATTAAACAGATTGTTACTCATTTACCAATGTTTTCCTCATAGCTTTAAAGTAACAATAAAAATAATATGACGTTTGAAAGACACAATTCAAATTCTGATATATAGTGAGATCAAGTTTTTAAGCTCTTTAGTTATTATATGTACAAGGCATTTTAATTCGTTTAGTTTTTTTGCTGATGTAAATTGTAAATCTACTTCTTCTACTCTAGTACATTTAAAAAAAAAATTCATTATATATACAAAATAATCCAATAAAAAGTATCAAAATTTCTCGTTATCAAAAAATAAAATAAAAAGCTAAGTTTTTGAACTTTAAATACAACGTTTTTAATGTAAAAAAAGGCCTACTCAAGGGGTAGAACGCTTTACAAAGAATAAAAAGTTTAATTTGCATAAAGTTATAGAAATTTAAGTTTTACTTTTTTGTTTTAATAGAAGGAAAGAAAATAAAAATTGAAATCAATCAGCTTTCAAGCACAAGCTAAAAATTTTCATTTACCTTCAAAGTGAGCCGAGGTACAGGTCTTTTTCAGGGAATTGTGATGGTGGTAACAGAAGTTTTGCAGACCACCACACGAACCACAAGAGTATGTATCAGCGTCTAGAAAATAATATAATTTATATATATTCTATATACCTAATAATATAATAATAAAATATCAAGTTGTGTTTTAGACTCATGTTCAAGGTTGCCACTGGTTTTTGAGAAATTTTCTCCAGGTATTCAAAATTTCTTCCAGATTTTTAAAAGTACACGTTTTTGGGTCTATTTTTAGTTTAAAATTAAGTTTAAAGTAAAGAAAAATATGTTAAATAGCATAATAACATTGAAATGATACTGTAAAGCTATTTTGAATGCGTTTTTTAATAAAATAATTGATGATGACAGAAAAATTAACCTATACGATAATATTTTTTGTGTAAAATCAGAACTTTACTGCTTAACATGTAAGTATTGTTCAAAATTCTAGGTTTTTCCAGGTTTTTTAGAAGTTTTTTTTTAATTCCTAGTTCTACAGTTTTTTTTTCAAAATTTCTCAAATTCCAGGTTTTTCCGTTTTTTTTTGCCTAAATTGTCAAATTCAAGGTTTACACGTAAAGTGGCAACCTTGTTTTGTTGTATAGTTGATGTGAAACAAAATGAAATTTTTTTTTTTCAAAACAAATGTATCTAGTTTATTAAAAGCTTAAAATTAATCACTGTTTAACTTAAAGGATCTAGTGTTTTCATTGTCGGATTTTAAGACAAAAAAATTTGAGTAATCTAAATAAAGAACATACATATTATAACTCTTCTCTTATTAAAATTTCTAAAAAAAATATATGCTTTAAAATATTTTAAAAAATTTCAGCAATTTAGCCTTTTATTGCTATATTAAATCTTTTTAAATAAGTTTTAAGGTTTTTACAATCAAAAACTAACGTGTTGTGCAAAGCAATCCCTTGTAGCCAGCCGGGCACAAACACTCGGTGGCGTTGCTTCTTCCCACAACGCAATCTCCTAGTAGACAAGAGTTTAGCTTGCAGACGGCTGTTAATAAATGTTTTAAATATATACTTTTGTAAGCACATAAGATAGTAACTATTAAAGAGGTTTTGTAATTATGTTTACGATTAATACTATTTTTTCCTTAAGAAGAGTTTTCAGGTTTAAGTTGTTTATGTTAATTTCTATTATTCATAGATTCATTGAATGAAAATAAAAACAAAAATTATAGCTAATTGAAAATTTTTATTTTAAATAATTGCTTAATATTTTTTTTTCAGATGAAGTCAAAAATATTACTAAGCTTCTCAGCATAGTGCAAAAACTAATTAAATAACTGAATTTAGTAATGATTCTGAAATGGAAGCAACAAATTAGATCCGCCTGTCTAATATTAATTATTTTTTGATTATAAGAAAATATAATAATACCAATAAATATTCTAATATCTTTTTACGAAGTGTTTCGAATGACAATGATTTTTTATATGATAGGTCTACAATTGTACTTATTTCAACAAAAGCAAATTTAGTTTGTTTCTCAAGGTAAAAGTTTAAAAGTTTTTCAAGTACAAACTACTTTTGTCAATTGAAGACAAAAATCTTTAAGTTAGGTTTGATCTATTTTTAAAAGTTTTATAATTACTTTTAATTTATATCATTACAATAAATAAATTATACAAAAGAAAACTGAAGTTTAACACCTTTAAGAATAGCAAAAAAATATTATTTATTTTTCAGAGAGTAATAAAGTTTGTGTTTTAGTTTTAAAAAATCGAACAAAAATTTACACAAAAACTGACAAATGACATTAAAAAATCTAGAGGCTAAAGTTTTAAAAAATCAAAAACTTTCGTTAATTTAATTTTTAACACAAAAAGTTATTAAAAAAAATATGGTATAATATGCTTAAGTAAATTTTTGCATAAATAAAAATTGAAAACATGGAATAAAACTTCATCGAAAACTATTTTTACGATTATACGATTAATTAGTTTTAAGTGTAAAAAAAATACTAAAGAGCTTACAATCATCAGATTAAATAAATAAAGTCGGGACGGTAGGGTTGCCAACTGTTTTTGGCAAATTTTCTCCAAGTTTTTAAAAGTACACGTTTTTTTGGTTTATTTTTAGTTAAAATTAAGTATAAAGTAAAAATATATATTAAATAATATAAAATCATTAAAAAGATACTGTAAAGCTACTTTAAATGAGTTTTCTATTAAAAAAAAATTCGATGATGAAAGTAAATTTATACCTATGTGATAGATATTTTTTGTCAAATCAAAAATTCTCTACTTAACATGTAAAAAATATTTAAAATTCAGGTTTTCTTTTTTCAAATTTTCTCAATTAAAGGTTTTTCCAGAATTCTAGGCTTTTTGGCAACCCTAAATTTTACATCAGATTGTAGTGATTAATTAGTTTCATAGTGTAATTAAAATACTTACAGAGTTAGCTTTCATCAGAATAAAGTCTAAAATGGAGACGGGTCAAATATGCACGAAGTCATTTTTGCACATGGGGTCACTTTTGCACAAGACACTTTGGCAGGAAGGGTCATTTTTGCAGTAAAGTAGAAAATATTAATAAAATAAAAAGAAAGTTAAAAATCATAAAAGAAGAAAAAAGTTAACGACCAAGGGCAAGGGTCTAGGGGTAGCAGTAATAGTAAAAATTAAAAATATTTAAATAACACATAAAAAAACGAGCAAAAAAGGAATTTCAAAAATAAAGTTTAGAAAATAAAAAACTGACCGAGGGTTAGCAGTATAAGTGTCACTTAAAATAAGAAAAAAGAAATATATAATAATAATTACTAATTAAAAAAATTAACTAATTAAAAAAAAGTTTCCATCAGTGCAAAAGCTCCCTTCATGAATTTTCTACACCTATCCCATAATAATATATTTAAACCAATTTTTTCAAAAAATATTCTCTTAAAATCGTTTCATCCATGTGCTTCTTACGTTTTGAACTCACAGTTGCAGTAACAAATATTACACACAAAAAGTTAAAACAAATGAAAGTTTTTGCTTAAAGGATCCAAGCCTGTGTCGGCTGCAGTTGTAAGTTTTTGGAAATGTTTTCATTCACAACATTACGCAAATTTATGCAAATGAGACAAATTGATAATACAGCATAATTTCGAGAACATTTATACCATTATCCCTAACCCACCTAACCCAAATACATCAAAATTAAACCGAAAAATAAAATAAAATACTTATAACTTGAAATAAAAACAACTAAAATATTAGCCAATCAGAAGCAATCATAGAATTGCAACCGATGCTCCATGCCTTGATGCCTGATTATAAATAAACGGTAAAAAACAGTTTATACTACAATACAAAATTAAACAAGTGTTGTTTTGCTAAACCAAGTCCAATACCCGGTTTCAAGGCTAAATAACAAATAATAAAAGTATTATTTAACTATAACAGGTATAAAACAAACAGTACCTGCATTAACGTTGACAGCATTTGTCACTTGAAGAGAAGTATAGAGTATGCAGATGAAATAAAAAATCTTCATTTTAGTTTAACTTAATCTGAAAACATTTAACTTGGGTTGAAGAGATATTTTTTTAAAGAAGCTCTCAACTATCAACAAGTAAACAAAAAAATACTTGAAAATTTTTTTGTCATTTTGCAGTAGTTGGTAAAAAATTATTAAGAAAATTTTATATAAAACTTTAACAGCTTCAACTGAAAACTTAAGTTTAAAAATTTTTGAACGTAAATTTAAACAATATTGCTAATTATTTAAAGATGTTTAAAATAAGTATTAATATTCCCTAGCCTCCTAGCATGATGTCTCAACAATATCTAACTGAAATTATATAATATTCGATGTTTTTTTACCATAATTTTAGGCTAATATTTTGTTTTAAGCTAATATGTTTAGTCTAAAAACATACATTGTTTTAAACAAGCAAGTGTATAATAAAATAAGTTAAACAGCTATAAAACTAAGTTTATTTATGGTAAAATACTTAACCTTAGGTATTTACTCCCTCTTATTTTACAAGATCGTAATTTATATATTGTATTGATTTAATCCCTTCATATTTAAATAAAAGCGACCAAATATTTAAGTTTTATCACTTTATGACATAAATTCAACTCTATTTTTGTATTTTATAAAATTCTATTTTGGACTAAAATTATGGTTAAAACAGATACCGAATCTAATCAAATTTCAGTTTCATATTAATGCGACATCATGCTAGGTTATTACCAAAATATTTTAATTAGCACTTAAAGAATTAAAAATAAAAATTACTTTCACTTACACCAAATGAAGTTGAACAAAATATTAAGTATAAATTTTTTGCTAGAAATTTCAAAATAGTGTTGAATAATCTGCTTTGTTTCTTAAAAAACTATAACTTTTAAAAGATCATTAGCATGTAAGTATAGGTTATAATCTGATTCTTCTCATGTAAACTTATCAAAACTAAATAAAATGAATTTTAAGTTAACAATAAAAAATTAAATTATTTTAATTTTATAATAATTGATGTTTTAAACAACATATGGCTTATGGCATGCAGGGACTGATGCAGCCTTTTAACATTTTTATAGTTGATTATTACAAGATTCAAAACAAGTGGTTGACACATATACAAAAATATCATTTTAAGAAACAATGATTTTTTTTTCAATAATAATTTTAATATATGTAATTATATTTTATATACAAATATAAAATGTTTTAAATTATTTATACCTGTTTCTCAAAGTTATAATTCATTAAACTAGTGAAATTCAACTTTTTTAAAATTATTTTAATAAATTTGCAAGAAAATATACAGTGCAACATTTTTCACATACTTTGTGTTTTTAGAAATAAATTAGAAAACTGAATATCTAATAGTAGTTATAATTCTAAACTATAAAATTTCTACTATAATTCACATTTTAAGCTTTATGATTAAAGATTAACACCAAATGAAAAAAGTAATAATGCCCTGTGGCCTCAAAGCTCAATAGTGCATAAATGCTTAGCTGCTATTCTGGGCTGTAGTACTTATTACTGTTATAACTTTGTTAGCTTTTTAAAATAACTCAGTTACTTAACAGTAGAAATTCTAATTGAAGTTACTTTGGTACAAAATAAATAAGCATATCTCTACTTAGCTAAGTTTAATATTTTATTGAAACCCTAACTTTAATAATATAACTTCTTACTTTTTAAAAAACACATGTATATCAAGTACTATTTAAAAAACAAATTGCAAACAGACAAAGTTTTCAAAAGGGTAATCAAACTAATTTAAAATATAACAATTTTGTATACTGAATCCAAGGTTTAAACTGATATAACTACAAAGTTTCACATAAAACTAAAAAATAAATTGTATAACAAGGTTTTAAATAGGCAAATTAAAGGTATTTGAAATATAAGTTTAATTAGCAACTTATTTGTAAGTTTTTATAAAGTTTGACTAATTTGTTTTAATTTGAATACCAAACTGAACTTGCACAAACTAACTGTTCTTTAATACAGTGTATTGTTTTTTTTTGCCTTTGATAATTATATTTTGTTCTACAATAGCTGCTTTCTGAGCTCTAGCTAGTCAAAAATGACCTAACTTTCATCGAAACTTTACACTCAATTAATTTTGAATTCTTCAAGTTAATTAGTTTAAAAATAAACAAAAATTTGGGCTACAGAGCAGTAAAATAAAAAATTGAAAACTTTAAATTTTGAACTTACTTAACAAATTATGTGAAACTGTCTTTCAAATAAAAAGTGGTTTGAAGCTGAAAATGCCAAACAAAGGTAGATTGTAATTTATTATGAAATTTTTTTATATTGAATTTTTCTGATCGTAAATGTGTTAAAAAAAATAACTATGCAGATCAATATTTTTTTTTAAAGTTTAGCTGTATTTTTGTTTATTTATTTATCAAAAAAACTTTCTACAGGGACGAACTACCGCCAGTCGGACCTCCAGTGAGATAAACTAAAGATCCTGTGAAGAAAAAATACATAAACAGAAAAATAAGACTATTAATGATTTTATTATTGCTATGATTAGTTATGCTAAAATTTTCACGATTTGTGATTCGAATTTTTATGTTGGAGAAAATGCATAACTAAATTCAATTAATCATTAACCAAAGCTTGTATCTAATTTGAATTAAAAAACAGCTTTTTTGTAAAAGCTTTGTTAAGTTTCGTTTATCTTATAATAATTTAACAATAATACTATAAAAGTTTTAAAATAAGAATGATTACATTTCGAAATTTATCATTTATTTTGTTATAACCGGAAAGTATACTTAAAAGTCAGTCTGAGCTGATAAAAGCTGAGTCAGCAATTTTGTAAAACTTTTTACTATTTTTTAATTAAAACCCTCACTCCCATTGCACCTTACCTAAACATAAAAAGAATTAATGAAAAAATAAAAAAAAAGTCAAAAAGAACGTGAAAAAGAACTTTTTTTCATGCTTTTTTTTCAACTCAGACTAACCTCTAA
>NW_028139907.1:37500-40112 GCF_965202585.1 Thalia democratica | reverse complement strand
CGGGCTTCAAATTCTTTGAGATTATACTGTACTATTTATCTATCTAACTAATCTATCTAACAAATGTTGTTCAATCTAGGTTGTGGGTACTTGGGTCGAGTAATGCCTTTGACTTACAATCTGTTGTGGATTGACAATATTCCTCTATCTATCATTAAACAAATCTATCTAATAAATGTTGTTCAATCTAGGTTGTGGGTACTTGGGTCGAGTAATGCCTTTGACCTACAATCTGTTGTTGATTGTCAACATTCCTCTATCTATCAATAATGATTATATTCAATAATAAATGTTGATTAATTCAGTTGTAAGAAAACCAGTGCGCTGGTTAGGTTGGGTAAGGCCTTCGACTTACAATCTTGGGGATTATCAACGTTCATCACAAGTACAGTAACGATCTCATTGAATTTCCAGTTGGAACATAGGATTGTAGTGGTGGCCTACTTTGTAGGTTTTTTGCCTAGTTTGTTTTTTGCCTAGTAGTGTTTGCCTAGTTTGACAAACTATAGTATATATATTGTATAACTTTACTTGTATTATTTTTTATTTAAATTACTACTTATTATTAAAGAATTAAATTTTTTTAGAAAAAAAAACTATGTATTTTAACTAATGCTTATATTATATGTTTTGTTTTATTTTTATTCAAACTTACTTTAAACCTCTGTATTTTTTTATACAATACGATTAAACTATATAACAGAAAAATAATTAAATAATCAAACTATTGAATAAGCAGTTAATTAGTGTGTTTTTTTATGCTTCTTTCATTTTTAACTTACTTGTTAACCATATTTCTTTTATTAAAGTATAAAACTAACAGTTACTAAAATAAAATAATCATAAAGTCAATACACAAAACACTAACTTTTTATAATTTAAATATGCAAACATGAATATAGTTATGAATCTATTATTTATTCAAATAGAATTATTCAAAGCTTATAATTATAAAGCTTTTGTATAATGTTTCAATTACAGTGAACTTTAAGTAAGATAAGTTTTTTTTTTTGTAATAACTACAAAATTGGTATTTTAGTTTATTATTAGTAACTAAATACTTATATTTATTATATTTAAAAAAAAACATCTATACTAACTCTAATTTCAAAGCATATTAAATACAAATTTTACCAACTAAATATTTATTTTTATTTTAATTATTATAACTTTCAAACATAAGCTTGTATACCTTATATACCTATATACCTCATATAGTAGGCTTGACATAACATAACATTATTTAATTCTTTTTGTTTGAAATAAACTCATTTAGTTATTAGTAAATTACAACATAAATGTTTATAACAATATAACTAAGATTTAGCTTTTGAGTTAGTAAACTTTGATAGTTTTCTTTTAATAGTTTAATAATCTTTATTTAAGTTCAAGCAAAATTGCTATATATTTAATACACATACAAAAGTAAACTAAGTAAACGTAATTCAATAGTTTCTATTAAGTAAAAGTAATTACAAATACATTAAGTTAATACAAAACTTTAAAAAGCTTTTGCTAGTATCTGTTGGTAACAGTAAATAACTTATTATGACTCACAATACAAAAGTGCAAAATTTATTTTCGTTTGATTTTTCAAGTAGCCACGCTTTTATTTGTTTTTGGACAAAAAAACTTTTAAGTTTTAGTATAAAAGACTAATTGTATTAATTTTAACTCAGAAAATTGTACTCTACAAGATGGTGCCATTATTTTTTCGATATCTCAAACTGGTCAAACCACTTTTTTAGCGCTCTAATTGGTTTAAACAGCAAATAACGTTATCTGATTGGCTTACGTTTTTATTTGCTAATAACTAGAATTTACTTTTCTTTTAAGCGTTAAAGAAATGTAAATAAACGAGTAATAAGTATAAATAGGTCAGAAAGAAAAATAGTACAAAAAAGATGAATTCAAAAAGCAAAAGCCTACGGCACGTGGTATTCCCAAGCGGTCACCCATCTAAGTACTAACCACGCCCGACACTGCTTAACTTCCCAGATCGGACGAGATGGGGTGTGCTCAGTGTGGTATGGTCGTAGGCGTTTGAAAGCGTTTACAAGCCTTTATAAACCCTTCGGTTTGTTTAAAAACCTATTTGCACTTGATTTACAATCAATTTGATATTTTAAAATTAATCCTTATAAAATTTTAACTTGATGTAAGTATTTTTTTTATTAAAACCTTTTTTTTTGGTGTTTTAATTACAATTACTCCCTGTAACTTTATTTAAGACTTTGTTTAAAAGATTGTTAACTATATTCTATATTAAATACTATGATTAGAAGTAAAGTTTATTAAGTGATTAAACTAAATAAAAAACAATGTTAAAATAAACATGTTGTGTTTAGTTTGTTTTACTATTTCTCATTGTTCTATTTATAGATGGTTTTGTTTTACTTCAAGAATATTTATAGTTAGTTTCTAAAGAATATCTCATACTACATCAGATTTTACGATTAACTTAATTTTAGGTAATAAAATATTTGACGTTTAATTTAATAACTCATCTATGTTTATGTTATAAAATAATAGTATCTAATACACATACATTATAATATAATAATATGTATAACTAGTTGTTTTACTTTAAAATGAATAATTAAGTGGAAGAA
>NW_028139907.1:22500-32500 GCF_965202585.1 Thalia democratica | reverse complement strand
GCCTATAACACTCTTCCGAAGAAGAGCTACCTTGCGAACGACCAAAGTCAGCCCAGCAACCGGTCGCGGCCCTCGCCGAACGCTAGTGCAGCGCCGCGACGCCAGCGCAACCGTAAGAGTCTCCGAAGATCACTCAAACAGTAGGACAGCTCTCGCAGCGCCTGAAAACGTCCGGCGACTCGATGGGCGCCTCCGTTTGCCTCCAAGCGGTTTCACGTACTCTTTAACTCTCTCTTCAAAGTGCTTTTCAACTTTCCCTCACGGTACTTGTTCGCTATCGGTCTCGAGCCAGTATTTAGCCTTAGATGGAGTTTACCACCCGCTTAGGGCTGCATTTCCAAACAACCCGACTCCGGGAAAACCGCTAGGACGAATTACGACCGCCGCCAAGGGCCTAACACCCGCTCTGGGAAAAGGCCTCGATCAGAAGAACGTGGGCAGTCGTTGGTTCGCCGCATGCTGAATTCCATACGCTACATTTCCTCGCCCTCCAAAAAGGCTCGGATTTAGCGCTGGGCTTATCCCGCTTCACTCGCCGTTACTAGGGGAATCCTTGTTAGTTTCTTTTCCTCCGCTTAGTGATATGCTTAAGTTCAGCGGGTCGTCCCGCCCGATCTCAGGTCAAAAGTGATGTACTACAAAAGTACATGCGCTTTGTACGTCGGCCTTTTGAAGTCACTTAACTTATTCTCGAGCACCTACCGTCGTTGCTACCTCACCCGAGGCCAGCAGGCTGCTCACGCTTCAGCTGTGAAATCGCCAGACCAGCTGTCTTTGACGACACGCTCCTTAATTAAGAAACGAGTCGCAGGCACTTTCAAACTAATGAAAGGATCGGTGTGTTAAAGACCCTGAGACGGACGTGGCCCCAGGATTACCCGAGGCCGCAATACGCGTTCAGAATATCGATGCTCAATGTGTCCTGCAATTCACATTACTTCTCGGAGCTAGCTCCGTCCTTCATCGACGCTCGAGCCGAGTGATCCACCGCTAAGAGATCTCTCGTGTTAATCAATCTCAATGCAACCAAAAAATCGTGTTCAAAAAGAAGCGGCCGCGCCAGCACTTGCGTGCTGAATTATTACTCCCGCTGTCAGAAAGCAACGCGACCGAACTATAACAGTTACAGGGCTCGGTCCCTTCGAAGAAGAGACGTCGCTTGAAATCAAATTTCGATTCGTTAATGATCCTTCCGCAGGTTCACCTACGGAAACCTTGTTACGACTTTTACTTCCTCTAAATGATCAAGTTCGATCGTCTTTTCGAACACCGGCGAGTGCGTTGCCGCACGTACCAGGCTCAATCGGAGGACCTCACTAAACCATTCAATCGGTAGTAGCGACGGGCGGTGTGTACAAAGGGCAGGGACGTAATCAACGCAAGCTAATGACTCGCGCTTACTGGGAATTCCTCGTTCAAGGGAAACAATTGCAAGTCCCTATCCCTAGCACGACCGGGGTTCAACGGATTACCCGGACCTTTCGGCCTAGGGAACACACGATGATCCGGTCAGTGTAGCGCGCGTGCGGCCCCGAACATCTAAGGGCATCACAGACCTGTTATTGCTCAATCTCGTGTGGCTAAACGCCACTAGTCCCTCTAAGAAGTTGTCTCCGACCCAATGGGTCGAGCAGCTATTTAGCAAGTAAGAGTCTCGTTCGTTATCGGAATTAACCAGACAAATCGCTCCACCAACTAAGAACGGCCATGCACCACCACCCACAGAATCAAGAAAGAGCTCTCAATCTGTCAATCCTCGCTGTGTCCGGGCCGGGTGAGATTTCCCGTGTTGAGTCAAATTAAGCCGCAGGCTCCACTCCTGGTGGTGCCCTTCCGTCAATTCCTTTAAGTTTCAGCTTTGCAACCATACTTCCCCCGGAACCCAAAGACTTTGGTTTCCCGGAAGCTGCCGGACAGTTCTTAAGTTCGACACTGCCCGATCGCTAGTCGGCATCGTTTAAGGTCAGAACTAGGACGGTATCTGATCGTCTTCGAACCTCTGACTTTCGCTCTTGATTAAAGAAAACATTCTTGGCAAATGCTTTCGCAGTCGTTCGTCTTGCGCCGATCCAAGAATTTCACCTCTAACGGCACAGTACGGATGCCCCCGTCCGTTCCTATTAATCATTACCTCGTGCTCCGAAAACCAACAAAATAGAACCGAGGTCCTATTCCATTATTCCATGCAACATTATACAAGCGTAAAGCCTGCTTTGAACACTCTAATTTTTTCAAGGTAAACTTGCCGGACCACCGCAACACTCAGTTAAGAGCACCGCGAAGGCACCGACCAACAAGAACAACAAGGCCAGTGCTAGCCTTTCGACCGACCAACCTCGCCGTCCCTATATCCAACTACGAGCTTTTCAACCGCAACAACTTAAATATACACTTTTGGAGCTGGAATTACCGCGGCTGCTGGCACCAGACTTGCCCTCCAATGGATACTCGTTAAAAAGTTTAAAGTGTACTCATTCCAATTGCAGGACCTCGTACGAGGTCTGCATTGTTATTTTTCGTCACTACCTCCCCGAGCCGGGAATGGGTAATTTGCGCGCCTGCTGCCTTCCTTGGATGTGGTAGCCGTTTCTCAGGCTCCCTCTCCGGAATCGAACCCTGATTCTCCGTCACCCGTTACAACCTCGGTAGGCCGATACCGTACCGACGATAGTTGATAGGGCAGTTGCTTTAATGAGATGTCGCCAGCACTAGGCCGTGCGATCCGCAAGCTTATCCAGAGTCACCATTGTAACGACCCGAAAGCCGGTTAGTTTTGGTCTGATAAATGCGCGCCTCACGTCAGTTCGGCGCTTTACGCATGTATTAGCTCTAGAATTGCCACAGTTATCCATGTAAAAGCGTACAATCAAATGAACCATAACTGATTTAATGAGCCATTCGCAGTTTCACTGTACGTGAGCTCGTACTTACACTTGCATGGCTTAATCTTTGAGACAAGCATATGACTACTGGCAGGATCAACCAGATAACTATCCGAGGGCGTTTAAACCCGTTGCTCGACTGAGCGTTTTTACTGTATAAATACAGACCTTTTCTATCACTCGGCTTAAAAGCCTTGCGAACGTTACTGAAAGTCGGCGCCGGCCTTTTGCTGTTTAAAGCGCCAGCCCGCGTCGACTGCAGCATGCAGCTATACAACTGACTGTTCTTTCTCCCGACCAACCGTTTGCCTTCTGCCGGTTAACTCGTCAGCAGCAACACGCCATCTGTCTGCTGCAGTTACCCGCCTCGAGCCGTGCCTGCCTGCGTCGGCTACTCGTCTCGACGACTTCGCAAAGCTATAAGCCTACCGCCGCTGGACGCTTGTAGTTTTTCATACGCTGCTCCAATGCGTTTACATAGCACGTTCGCCGCCGCTGCAATAGCCGCGCCTCGGGTGCTAAACAGTAATGCTTTAAGCCCGCTTTCTCGTCAAGTCGACCGAACGCACAAACACGTCTCTCTCACTAGTGTAAAGTAATGCATACGTGTATGATGCTCAAATGTTGCTGTTGAACTTTTTTTGCCGATTTTTTCCGATTTTTTTCAATTTCTTTGTTTCTTTTCGATTATTTTAATGTTTTAAGCTTATTTATGCTACGTTTAAATGTTTTAATACTTTTTTATACTTTATTTAATATGTTTAAAAGAAATAAATAAAAAAAAATATGTATAAACTACTTTTTTTAATGTTTTAAATATATATATATTTATTATAAATAAACTTTATTTGTATTATTTTTTATTTAAGCGTACTTTTTAAATCTTTATATTTGTTTTATCGTTTTAAGCACATTGCGATAAATATAATAAACAAAAAATTGAATAAAAATAATAATAATAAAAAAAAAAAAAAAAAAAACATAAGCTTATTTTATATTTTTATTTTATTTTTATTTAAACTTACTTTTCAAACCTTAATACTCGTTTTATTTTTTTAAGCAGATTGCGATAAATATAATAAACAAACAATTAAATGAAAATAAAATAAAAAAATCAAACATAAGCTTATTTTATATGTTACATTTTATCTTTATTTAAACTTACTTTTTAAACCTTTATAGTTGTTTTATTTTTTAAGCACATCGCGATAGATATAATAAACAAACAATGAAATAAAAATAATAATAATAATAATAATAATAATAATAAAAAATCATAAGCTTATTTTGTATGTTTCATTTTATTTTATTTAAAACTTACAATTTAAACCTTTGTATTTGTTCTATTCTTTTAAGCACATCGCGATAAATATAATAAGCAAACAATTTAATAAAAGTAAAATAAAAAAATCAAACATAAGCTTATTTTATATGTTTCATTTTATCTTTATTTAAACTTACTTTTTAAACCTTTATAGTTGTTTTATTTTTTAAGCACATCGCGATAGATATAATAAACAAACAATGAAATAAAAATAATAATAATAATAATAATAATAATAAAAAATCATAAGCTTATTTTGTATGTTTCATTTTATTTTTATTTAAACTTACTTTTTTAACCTTTATAGTTGTTTTATTTTTTAAGCACATGGCGATAGATATAATAAACAAACAATAAAATAAAAATAATAATAATAATAATAATAATAATAAAAAAT
Source organism: Thalia democratica (assembly GCF_965202585.1). NCBI lineage: Eukaryota > Metazoa > Chordata > Thaliacea > Salpida > Salpidae > Thalia > Thalia democratica. Next base: position 27,897 of record NW_028139907.1, on the reverse strand, counting down.
CATAAGCTTATTTTGTATGTTTCATTTTATTTTTATTTAAACTTACTTTTTTAACCTTTATAGTTGTTTTATTTTTTAAGCACATGGCGATAAATATAATAAGCAAACAATTAAATAAAAATAATAACAAATAAATAAAACAATACGGCTAAACTATAAAAAGAAAACTAAATAACTGATAAATACTTGTAAAACATTATTTGAAAAATGTATTTTGAAACACAACACGATTGATTTATAAATAATAATATATTTTTAATTTGTGTAGTTCATTTAAAGTAGTCTCCCTTTTTGCTTCTGGTTTTATTAGAGTTATATATAACAATAAATGGTGTAGTTTATTTAAAGTAGTCTCCCTTTTTGCTTCTGGTTTAATTAAAATTATATAACACATACTATAGTAAGTTAAATAAACTATAGTAACTTTATAAAACTACTTTACAAAATACATTTGTATAATTTAATAACTTTAAAATAACTATCAAGAATAAAATAGAATAGCTTTAAGTTTAGTATACAATTGGTATGTAAATTGTGTAGTTTATTGAAAGTAGTCTCCTTATTTGCTTCTGGTTTTACTTGAGTTACATAACGTTAAATAAACATACTTAATAAACGTAACCATCAATACTGTCATTTTAATAAAACTAAGTACAAATACATTGAATTAACATAGAACTTTAAAAAGCCTTCGCTAGTATCTGTTGGTAACAGTAAATAACCTATTATGACTCACAATACAGGAGTGCGAAATTTATTTTTCATTTGATTTTTCAGGTATTTATTTATTTGTGGAAATAAACTTTTTTATTACATTAGAAACTAATTGAATTTTTCCTATAACTATACCTATTATTATATTTAGTATGCTTAAAAGTAATAAAATGACACGTCGCGATTATATAATAAACAAACAATCAAACAAACAAAGAAAAAAAAAAAAAAAAAAACTATTTTTTTAAACTTATATTTCAACTATATGTCTTATTTTATTTTCATTTAAACTTACTTTAAACCTCTGTATTTGTTATATATATATTTCAACACAATACGATTAAACTATAAGACAAACAACAAAATAAAATAATCACATTAATAAATACACTAAGCAAATAGCTAGAATAAATATAAATAGTTCAATATATACAATATATTTCTTCCATTTTTAAGTTACTTGTTAAACATATTTATTTAAAAATGTTTCTTTAGAATATAAAACTAACAGTTCTACAAATAAAGAAATTAAAAAGCCAATACACATAACACTAACTTTTCATAAATTAGATATGCAAATATGAACAAAATAGTAACTAAATTCTAAAGCTTTTGTAAACTGTGAACTTATAAACTTATAATAATAATTGCATATTCACCATTCACAATAGCTTTTTATTTAGTACACAACTGGTCTGTAAATTGTGTAGTTTATTGAAAGTATAATCCCGTTTTGCTTCTGGTTTAAATAAAGTTATACAACACATACTAAAGTAAATTAAATAAAGTAATTCACTACTATCGTATTAAATAAAACCAATTTACAAAATACATTAATTTAAATTAAAGTGAACTTTGAACTTATAATAATAATTGCATATTCACTATTCAGAATTTCTTTAAATTTAGTACACAACTGGTCTGTAAATTGTGTTGGTTCTATTCAAGTACTCTCCTTGTTTGTTTTGTTTTAGTTGTATTTATTTTTAGATACTAGCACATTCAATACACATAATAAAGTAAACCAAATAAACTCTATTAATTTAAACTAAGTACAAATACATTAAGTTAATACAAAACTTTAAAAAGCTTTTGCTAGTATCTGTTGGTAACAGTAAATAACTTATTATGACTCACAATACAAAAGTGCAAAATTTATTTTCGTTTGATTTTTCAAGTAGCCACGCTTTTATTTGTTTTTGGACAAAAAGACTTTAAAGTTTTAGTATAAAAGACTAGTTGTATTAATTTTAACTCAGAAAATTGTACTCTACAAGATGGTGCCATTATTTTTTCGATATCTCAAACTGGTCAAACCACTTTTTTAGCGCTCTAATTGGTTTAAACAGCAAATAAGCAAACAGCAAATAACGTTATCTGATTGGCTAAGGTTTTTGTTTGCTAATAACTAGAATTTTCTTTTCTTTTAAGCGTTAAAGAAATGTAAATAAACGAGTAATAAGTATAAATAGGTCAGAAAGAAAAATAGTACAAAAAAGATGAATTCAAAAAGCAAAGGCCTACGGCACGTGGTATTCCCAAGCGGTCACCCATCTAAGTACTAACCACGCCCGACACTGCTTAACTTCCCAGATCGGACGAGATGGGGTGTACTCAGTGTGGTATGGTCGTAGGCGTTTGAAGGCGTTTACAAGCCTTTATAAACCCTTCGGTTTATTTAAAAAACCTATTTGCACTTGATTTACAATCAATTTGATATTTTAAAATTATTCCTTATAAAATTTTAACCTGAATTAACTTTTTTTTTGTTTTTTTAATCAACAGTTACTCCCAAACTGTACTAAAACTGTATTGTAACTGTACAAAAGTGTTTGTTTAAATAATTGTTATCTATAAATTACCTAAGACCAGGAAAAGTAGAAGTAAAGTTTATTGAATTATTAAATAAATAAAATAAAATCGTAAAATAAAATAATACAATATGTTTACAATTTGTCATTGATCTATCCATTTATGTTATTGCATTACAAATACAAACATTGCATACATTCAAGAGTATTATTCATCAATCTTTTCAATATAATAAGTTTTAAATTTATATTTATTTTTAAATAATTCCTGACATTTTAGATTACCTGAGATTTTTTTTTAATTAAATTAATTTTAGTAATTAAATACTTGACGTTCTATTTTGTTTAATTTGATAACTCAACCATGTTTATTTTTTTTACTAATTTAAAAGAACTATTAAACTAAAAGACATTACATACAGCTTCTAAAAGTTTTAAACACCTTAAAAAATATTATTATTTTAAAGATATATTAAAGAACTAAACAGATATTACTCCTAAAAAATCTTGTTAATAATATATAAAAAGTACTCAAAGTCAGACTCGGAAATATATATACTGTTGTATATCTTACTTGAAGTTCACTGTAATTGACACTGTATAACAAAATTATAAAAATCAACCTATTTATATAGCAAAATATTTCTTTATCTTTGTCGTGGCGCGGTGGGTCAGTGGTCTTATCAGCTGACTCATAAGCAGAAGGTTGTAAGATCGAATCCCGCTAGTCGTCACGAAACACCACTATCGTTCAATGTTCGGGCTTCAAATTCTTTGAGATTATACTGTACTATTTATCTATCTAACTAATCTATCTAACAAATGTTGTTCAATCTAGGTTGTGGGTACTTGGGTCGAGTAATGCCTTTGACTTACAATCTGTTGTGGATTGACAATATTCCTCTATCTATCATTAAACAAATCTATCTAATAAATGTTGTTCAATCTAGGTTGTGGGTACTTGGGTCGAGTAATGCCTTTGACCTACAATCTGTTGTTGATTGTCAACATTCCTCTATCTATCAATAATGATTATATTCAATAATAAATGTTGATTAATTCAGTTGTAAGAAAACCAGTGCGCTGGTTAGGTTGGGTAAGGCCTTCGACTTACAATCTTGGGGATTATCAACGTTCATCACAAGTACAGTAACGATCTCATTGAATTTCCAGTTGGAACATAGGATTGTAGTGGTGGCCTACTTTGTAGGTTTTTTGCCTAGTTTGTTTTTTGCCTAGTAGTGTTTGCCTAGTTTGACAAACTATAGTATATATATTGTATAACTTTACTTGTATTATTTTTTATTTAAATTACTACTTATTATTAAAGAATTAAATTTTTTTAGAAAAAAAAACTATGTATTTTAACTAATGCTTATATTATATGTTTTGTTTTATTTTTATTCAAACTTACTTTAAACCTCTGTATTTTTTATACAATACGATTAAACTATATAACAGAAAAATAATTAAATAATCAAACTATTGAATAAGCAGTTAATTAGTGTGTTTTTTTATGCTTCTTTCATTTTTAACTTACTTGTTAACCATATTTCTTTTATTAAAGTATAAAACTAACAGTTACTAAAATAAAATAATCATAAAGTCAATACACAAAACACTAACTTTTTATAATTTAAATATGCAAACATGAATATAGTTATGAATCTATTATTTATTCAAATAGAATTATTCAAAGCTTATAATTATAAAGCTTTTGTATAATGTTTCAATTACAGTGAACTTTAAGTAAGATAAGTTTTTTTTTTTGTAATAACTACAAAATTGGTATTTTAGTTTATTATTAGTAACTAAATACTTATATTTATTATATTTAAAAAAAAACATCTATACTAACTCTAATTTCAAAGCATATTAAATACAAATTTTACCAACTAAATATTTATTTTTATTTTAATTATTATAACTTTCAAACATAAGCTTGTATACCTTATATACCTATATACCTCATATAGTAGGCTTGACATAACATAACATTATTTAATTCTTTTTGTTTGAAATAAACTCATTTAGTTATTAGTAAATTACAACATAAATGTTTATAACAATATAACTAAGATTTAGCTTTTGAGTTAGTAAACTTTGATAGTTTTCTTTTAATAGTTTAATAATCTTTATTTAAGTTCAAGCAAAATTGCTATATATTTAATACACATACAAAAGTAAACTAAGTAAACGTAATTCAATAGTTTCTATTAAGTAAAAGTAATTACAAATACATTAAGTTAATACAAAACTTTAAAAAGCTTTTGCTAGTATCTGTTGGTAACAGTAAATAACTTATTATGACTCACAATACAAAAGTGCAAAATTTATTTTCGTTTGATTTTTCAAGTAGCCACGCTTTTATTTGTTTTTGGACAAAAAAACTTTTAAGTTTTAGTATAAAAGACTAATTGTATTAATTTTAACTCAGAAAATTGTACTCTACAAGATGGTGCCATTATTTTTTCGATATCTCAAACTGGTCAAACCACTTTTTTAGCGCTCTAATTGGTTTAAACAGCAAATAACGTTATCTGATTGGCTTACGTTTTTATTTGCTAATAACTAGAATTTACTTTTCTTTTAAGCGTTAAAGAAATGTAAATAAACGAGTAATAAGTATAAATAGGTCAGAAAGAAAAATAGTACAAAAAAGATGAATTCAAAAAGCAAAAGCCTACGGCACGTGGTATTCCCAAGCGGTCACCCATCTAAGTACTAACCACGCCCGACACTGCTTAACTTCCCAGATCGGACGAGATGGGGTGTGCTCAGTGTGGTATGGTCGTAGGCGTTTGAAAGCGTTTACAAGCCTTTATAAACCCTTCGGTTTGTTTAAAAAACCTATTTGCACTTGATTTACAAT
>NW_028139907.1:5000-17500 GCF_965202585.1 Thalia democratica | reverse complement strand
CTACTAGATGGTTCGATTAGTCTTTCGCCCCTATGCCCAAATTCGACGATCGATTTGCACGTCAGAACCGCTACGGCCCTCCACCAGAGTTTCCTCTGGCTTCAGCCTGTTCAGGCATAGTTCACCATCTTTCGGGTCCCAACAAGCACGCTCTTGCTCGACCCCTAGGACGCGGCCTATGGGATCGGCCGGCGATGCGCCTAATGAAAGGATCTCGCCTCGTTTGCCTTCACTGTGCTTTCGGGTTTCGTACTGCCCAACACCTCGCGCGCGTGTTAGACTCCTTGGTCCGTGTTTCAAGACGGGTCGGAGACGTGGCCAGCTTAAGCCGCAGACCCCTGGCGTCTGAGCGCTAACGCGAAGAAGGCCTTGTACAAACTCTAGAGACTGCGAGCAGTTTCCAAAGCCGTATTCCAGCGATCAACACGCAGCCTGTCCGAAGACCGACGCGGAATCTCTCCTCGGTCGCCGAGCCGAAGCTAATCGAACGCCTATAACACTCTTCCGAAGAAGAGCTACCTTGCGAACGACCAAAGTCAGCCCAGCAACCGGTCGCGGCCCTCGCCGAACGCTAGTGCAGCGCCGCGACGCCAGCGCAACCGTAAGAGTCTCCGAAGATCACTCAAACAGTAGGACAGCTCTCGCAGCGCCTGAAAACGTCCGGCGACTCGATGGGCGCCTCCGTTTGCCTCCAAGCGGTTTCACGTACTCTTTAACTCTCTCTTCAAAGTGCTTTTCAACTTTCCCTCACGGTACTTGTTCGCTATCGGTCTCGAGCCAGTATTTAGCCTTAGATGGAGTTTACCACCCGCTTAGGGCTGCATTTCCAAACAACCCGACTCCGGGAAAACCGCTAGGACGAATTACGACCGCCGCCAAGGGCCTAACACCCGCTCTGGGAAAAGGCCTCGATCAGAAGAACGTGGGCAGTCGTTGGTTCGCCGCATGCTGAATTCCATACGCTACATTTCCTCGCCCTCCAAAAAGGCTCGGATTTAGCGCTGGGCTTATCCCGCTTCACTCGCCGTTACTAGGGGAATCCTTGTTAGTTTCTTTTCCTCCGCTTAGTGATATGCTTAAGTTCAGCGGGTCGTCCCGCCCGATCTCAGGTCAAAAGTGATGTACTACAAAAGTACATGCGCTTTGTACGTCGGCCTTTTGAAGTCACTTAACTTATTCTCGAGCACCTACCGTCGTTGCTACCTCACCCGAGGCCAGCAGGCTGCTCACGCTTCAGCTGTGAAATCGCCAGACCAGCTGTCTTTGACGACACGCTCCTTAATTAAGAAACGAGTCGCAGGCACTTTCAAACTAATGAAAGGATCGGTGTGTTAAAGACCCTGAGACGGACGTGGCCCCAGGATTACCCGAGGCCGCAATACGCGTTCAGAATATCGATGCTCAATGTGTCCTGCAATTCACATTACTTCTCGGAGCTAGCTCCGTCCTTCATCGACGCTCGAGCCGAGTGATCCACCGCTAAGAGATCTCTCGTGTTAATCAATCTCAATGCAACCAAAAAATCGTGTTCAAAAAGAAGCGGCCGCGCCAGCACTTGCGTGCTGAATTATTACTCCCGCTGTCAGAAAGCAACGCGACCGAACTATAACAGTTACAGGGCTCGGTCCCTTCGAAGAAGAGACGTCGCTTGAAATCAAATTTCGATTCGTTAATGATCCTTCCGCAGGTTCACCTACGGAAACCTTGTTACGACTTTTACTTCCTCTAAATGATCAAGTTCGATCGTCTTTTCGAACACCGGCGAGTGCGTTGCCGCACGTACCAGGCTCAATCGGAGGACCTCACTAAACCATTCAATCGGTAGTAGCGACGGGCGGTGTGTACAAAGGGCAGGGACGTAATCAACGCAAGCTAATGACTCGCGCTTACTGGGAATTCCTCGTTCAAGGGAAACAATTGCAAGTCCCTATCCCTAGCACGACCGGGGTTCAACGGATTACCCGGACCTTTCGGCCTAGGGAACACACGATGATCCGGTCAGTGTAGCGCGCGTGCGGCCCCGAACATCTAAGGGCATCACAGACCTGTTATTGCTCAATCTCGTGTGGCTAAACGCCACTAGTCCCTCTAAGAAGTTGTCTCCGACCCAATGGGTCGAGCAGCTATTTAGCAAGTAAGAGTCTCGTTCGTTATCGGAATTAACCAGACAAATCGCTCCACCAACTAAGAACGGCCATGCACCACCACCCACAGAATCAAGAAAGAGCTCTCAATCTGTCAATCCTCGCTGTGTCCGGGCCGGGTGAGATTTCCCGTGTTGAGTCAAATTAAGCCGCAGGCTCCACTCCTGGTGGTGCCCTTCCGTCAATTCCTTTAAGTTTCAGCTTTGCAACCATACTTCCCCCGGAACCCAAAGACTTTGGTTTCCCGGAAGCTGCCGGACAGTTCTTAAGTTCGACACTGCCCGATCGCTAGTCGGCATCGTTTAAGGTCAGAACTAGGACGGTATCTGATCGTCTTCGAACCTCTGACTTTCGCTCTTGATTAAAGAAAACATTCTTGGCAAATGCTTTCGCAGTCGTTCGTCTTGCGCCGATCCAAGAATTTCACCTCTAACGGCACAGTACGGATGCCCCCGTCCGTTCCTATTAATCATTACCTCGTGCTCCGAAAACCAACAAAATAGAACCGAGGTCCTATTCCATTATTCCATGCAACATTATACAAGCGTAAAGCCTGCTTTGAACACTCTAATTTTTTCAAGGTAAACTTGCCGGACCACCGCAACACTCAGTTAAGAGCACCGCGAAGGCACCGACCAACAAGAACAACAAGGCCAGTGCTAGCCTTTCGACCGACCAACCTCGCCGTCCCTATATCCAACTACGAGCTTTTCAACCGCAACAACTTAAATATACACTTTTGGAGCTGGAATTACCGCGGCTGCTGGCACCAGACTTGCCCTCCAATGGATACTCGTTAAAAAGTTTAAAGTGTACTCATTCCAATTGCAGGACCTCGTACGAGGTCTGCATTGTTATTTTTCGTCACTACCTCCCCGAGCCGGGAATGGGTAATTTGCGCGCCTGCTGCCTTCCTTGGATGTGGTAGCCGTTTCTCAGGCTCCCTCTCCGGAATCGAACCCTGATTCTCCGTCACCCGTTACAACCTCGGTAGGCCGATACCGTACCGACGATAGTTGATAGGGCAGTTGCTTTAATGAGATGTCGCCAGCACTAGGCCGTGCGATCCGCAAGCTTATCCAGAGTCACCATTGTAACGACCCGAAAGCCGGTTAGTTTTGGTCTGATAAATGCGCGCCTCACGTCAGTTCGGCGCTTTACGCATGTATTAGCTCTAGAATTGCCACAGTTATCCATGTAAAAGCGTACAATCAAATGAACCATAACTGATTTAATGAGCCATTCGCAGTTTCACTGTACGTGAGCTCGTACTTACACTTGCATGGCTTAATCTTTGAGACAAGCATATGACTACTGGCAGGATCAACCAGATAACTATCCGAGGGCGTTTAAACCCGTTGCTCGACTGAGCGTTTTTACTGTATAAATACAGACCTTTTCTATCACTCGGCTTAAAAGCCTTGCGAACGTTACTGAAAGTCGGCGCCGGCCTTTTGCTGTTTAAAGCGCCAGCCCGCGTCGACTGCAGCATGCAGCTATACAACTGACTGTTCTTTCTCCCGACCAACCGTTTGCCTTCTGCCGGTTAACTCGTCAGCAGCAACACGCCATCTGTCTGCTGCAGTTACCCGCCTCGAGCCGTGCCTGCCTGCGTCGGCTACTCGTCTCGACGACTTCGCAAAGCTATAAGCCTACCGCCGCTGGACGCTTGTAGTTTTTCATACGCTGCTCCAATGCGTTTACATAGCACGTTCGCCGCCGCTGCAATAGCCGCGCCTCGGGTGCTAAACAGTAATGCTTTAAGCCCGCTTTCTCGTCAAGTCGACCGAACGCACAAACACGTCTCTCTCACTAGTGTAAAGTAATGCATACGTGTATGATGCTCAAATGTTGCTGTTGAACTTTTTTTGCCGATTTTTTCCGATTTTTTTCAATTTCTTTGTTTCTTTTCGATTATTTTAATGTTTTAAGCTTATTTATGCTACGTTTAAATGTTTTAATACTTTTTTATACTTTATTTAATATGTTTAAAAGAAATAAATAAAAAAAAATATGTATAAACTACTTTTTTTAATGTTTTAAATATATATATATTTATTATAAATAAACTTTATTTGTATTATTTTTTATTTAAGCGTACTTTTTAAATCTTTATATTTGTTTTATCGTTTTAAGCACATTGCGATAAATATAATAAACAAAAAATTGAATAAAAATAATAATAATAAAAAAAAAAAAAAAAAAAACATAAGCTTATTTTATATTTTTATTTTATTTTTATTTAAACTTACTTTTCAAACCTTAATACTCGTTTTATTTTTTTAAGCAGATTGCGATAAATATAATAAACAAACAATTAAATGAAAATAAAATAAAAAAATCAAACATAAGCTTATTTTATATGTTACATTTTATCTTTATTTAAACTTACTTTTTAAACCTTTATAGTTGTTTTATTTTTTAAGCACATCGCGATAGATATAATAAACAAACAATGAAATAAAAATAATAATAATAATAATAATAATAATAATAAAAAATCATAAGCTTATTTTGTATGTTTCATTTTATTTTATTTAAAACTTACAATTTAAACCTTTGTATTTGTTCTATTCTTTTAAGCACATCGCGATAAATATAATAAGCAAACAATTTAATAAAAGTAAAATAAAAAAATCAAACATAAGCTTATTTTATATGTTTCATTTTATCTTTATTTAAACTTACTTTTTAAACCTTTATAGTTGTTTTATTTTTTAAGCACATCGCGATAGATATAATAAACAAACAATGAAATAAAAATAATAATAATAATAATAATAATAATAAAAAATCATAAGCTTATTTTGTATGTTTCATTTTATTTTTATTTAAACTTACTTTTTTAACCTTTATAGTTGTTTTATTTTTTAAGCACATGGCGATAGATATAATAAACAAACAATAAAATAAAAATAATAATAATAATAATAATAATAATAAAAAATCATAAGCTTATTTTGTATGTTTCATTTTATTTTTATTTAAACTTACTTTTTTAACCTTTATAGTTGTTTTATTTTTTAAGCACATGGCGATAAATATAATAAGCAAACAATTAAATAAAAATAATAACAAATAAATAAAACAATACGGCTAAACTATAAAAAGAAAACTAAATAACTGATAAATACTTGTAAAACATTATTTGAAAAATGTATTTTGAAACACAACACGATTGATTTATAAATAATAATATATTTTTAATTTGTGTAGTTCATTTAAAGTAGTCTCCCTTTTTGCTTCTGGTTTTATTAGAGTTATATATAACAATAAATGGTGTAGTTTATTTAAAGTAGTCTCCCTTTTTGCTTCTGGTTTAATTAAAATTATATAACACATACTATAGTAAGTTAAATAAACTATAGTAACTTTATAAAACTACTTTACAAAATACATTTGTATAATTTAATAACTTTAAAATAACTATCAAGAATAAAATAGAATAGCTTTAAGTTTAGTATACAATTGGTATGTAAATTGTGTAGTTTATTGAAAGTAGTCTCCTTATTTGCTTCTGGTTTTACTTGAGTTACATAACGTTAAATAAACATACTTAATAAACGTAACCATCAATACTGTCATTTTAATAAAACTAAGTACAAATACATTGAATTAACATAGAACTTTAAAAAGCCTTCGCTAGTATCTGTTGGTAACAGTAAATAACCTATTATGACTCACAATACAGGAGTGCGAAATTTATTTTTCATTTGATTTTTCAGGTATTTATTTATTTGTGGAAATAAACTTTTTTATTACATTAGAAACTAATTGAATTTTTCCTATAACTATACCTATTATTATATTTAGTATGCTTAAAAGTAATAAAATGACACGTCGCGATTATATAATAAACAAACAATCAAACAAACAAAGAAAAAAAAAAAAAAAAAAACTATTTTTTTAAACTTATATTTCAACTATATGTCTTATTTTATTTTCATTTAAACTTACTTTAAACCTCTGTATTTGTTATATATATATTTCAACACAATACGATTAAACTATAAGACAAACAACAAAATAAAATAATCACATTAATAAATACACTAAGCAAATAGCTAGAATAAATATAAATAGTTCAATATATACAATATATTTCTTCCATTTTTAAGTTACTTGTTAAACATATTTATTTAAAAATGTTTCTTTAGAATATAAAACTAACAGTTCTACAAATAAAGAAATTAAAAAGCCAATACACATAACACTAACTTTTCATAAATTAGATATGCAAATATGAACAAAATAGTAACTAAATTCTAAAGCTTTTGTAAACTGTGAACTTATAAACTTATAATAATAATTGCATATTCACCATTCACAATAGCTTTTTATTTAGTACACAACTGGTCTGTAAATTGTGTAGTTTATTGAAAGTATAATCCCGTTTTGCTTCTGGTTTAAATAAAGTTATACAACACATACTAAAGTAAATTAAATAAAGTAATTCACTACTATCGTATTAAATAAAACCAATTTACAAAATACATTAATTTAAATTAAAGTGAACTTTGAACTTATAATAATAATTGCATATTCACTATTCAGAATTTCTTTAAATTTAGTACACAACTGGTCTGTAAATTGTGTTGGTTCTATTCAAGTACTCTCCTTGTTTGTTTTGTTTTAGTTGTATTTATTTTTAGATACTAGCACATTCAATACACATAATAAAGTAAACCAAATAAACTCTATTAATTTAAACTAAGTACAAATACATTAAGTTAATACAAAACTTTAAAAAGCTTTTGCTAGTATCTGTTGGTAACAGTAAATAACTTATTATGACTCACAATACAAAAGTGCAAAATTTATTTTCGTTTGATTTTTCAAGTAGCCACGCTTTTATTTGTTTTTGGACAAAAAGACTTTAAAGTTTTAGTATAAAAGACTAGTTGTATTAATTTTAACTCAGAAAATTGTACTCTACAAGATGGTGCCATTATTTTTTCGATATCTCAAACTGGTCAAACCACTTTTTTAGCGCTCTAATTGGTTTAAACAGCAAATAAGCAAACAGCAAATAACGTTATCTGATTGGCTAAGGTTTTTGTTTGCTAATAACTAGAATTTTCTTTTCTTTTAAGCGTTAAAGAAATGTAAATAAACGAGTAATAAGTATAAATAGGTCAGAAAGAAAAATAGTACAAAAAAGATGAATTCAAAAAGCAAAGGCCTACGGCACGTGGTATTCCCAAGCGGTCACCCATCTAAGTACTAACCACGCCCGACACTGCTTAACTTCCCAGATCGGACGAGATGGGGTGTACTCAGTGTGGTATGGTCGTAGGCGTTTGAAGGCGTTTACAAGCCTTTATAAACCCTTCGGTTTATTTAAAAAACCTATTTGCACTTGATTTACAATCAATTTGATATTTTAAAATTATTCCTTATAAAATTTTAACCTGAATTAACTTTTTTTTTGTTTTTTTAATCAACAGTTACTCCCAAACTGTACTAAAACTGTATTGTAACTGTACAAAAGTGTTTGTTTAAATAATTGTTATCTATAAATTACCTAAGACCAGGAAAAGTAGAAGTAAAGTTTATTGAATTATTAAATAAATAAAATAAAATCGTAAAATAAAATAATACAATATGTTTACAATTTGTCATTGATCTATCCATTTATGTTATTGCATTACAAATACAAACATTGCATACATTCAAGAGTATTATTCATCAATCTTTTCAATATAATAAGTTTTAAATTTATATTTATTTTTAAATAATTCCTGACATTTTAGATTACCTGAGATTTTTTTTTAATTAAATTAATTTTAGTAATTAAATACTTGACGTTCTATTTTGTTTAATTTGATAACTCAACCATGTTTATTTTTTTTACTAATTTAAAAGAACTATTAAACTAAAAGACATTACATACAGCTTCTAAAAGTTTTAAACACCTTAAAAAATATTATTATTTTAAAGATATATTAAAGAACTAAACAGATATTACTCCTAAAAAATCTTGTTAATAATATATAAAAAGTACTCAAAGTCAGACTCGGAAATATATATACTGTTGTATATCTTACTTGAAGTTCACTGTAATTGACACTGTATAACAAAATTATAAAAATCAACCTATTTATATAGCAAAATATTTCTTTATCTTTGTCGTGGCGCGGTGGGTCAGTGGTCTTATCAGCTGACTCATAAGCAGAAGGTTGTAAGATCGAATCCCGCTAGTCGTCACGAAACACCACTATCGTTCAATGTTCGGGCTTCAAATTCTTTGAGATTATACTGTACTATTTATCTATCTAACTAATCTATCTAACAAATGTTGTTCAATCTAGGTTGTGGGTACTTGGGTCGAGTAATGCCTTTGACTTACAATCTGTTGTGGATTGACAATATTCCTCTATCTATCATTAAACAAATCTATCTAATAAATGTTGTTCAATCTAGGTTGTGGGTACTTGGGTCGAGTAATGCCTTTGACCTACAATCTGTTGTTGATTGTCAACATTCCTCTATCTATCAATAATGATTATATTCAATAATAAATGTTGATTAATTCAGTTGTAAGAAAACCAGTGCGCTGGTTAGGTTGGGTAAGGCCTTCGACTTACAATCTTGGGGATTATCAACGTTCATCACAAGTACAGTAACGATCTCATTGAATTTCCAGTTGGAACATAGGATTGTAGTGGTGGCCTACTTTGTAGGTTTTTTGCCTAGTTTGTTTTTTGCCTAGTAGTGTTTGCCTAGTTTGACAAACTATAGTATATATATTGTATAACTTTACTTGTATTATTTTTTATTTAAATTACTACTTATTATTAAAGAATTAAATTTTTTTAGAAAAAAAAACTATGTATTTTAACTAATGCTTATATTATATGTTTTGTTTTATTTTTATTCAAACTTACTTTAAACCTCTGTATTTTTTATACAATACGATTAAACTATATAACAGAAAAATAATTAAATAATCAAACTATTGAATAAGCAGTTAATTAGTGTGTTTTTTTATGCTTCTTTCATTTTTAACTTACTTGTTAACCATATTTCTTTTATTAAAGTATAAAACTAACAGTTACTAAAATAAAATAATCATAAAGTCAATACACAAAACACTAACTTTTTATAATTTAAATATGCAAACATGAATATAGTTATGAATCTATTATTTATTCAAATAGAATTATTCAAAGCTTATAATTATAAAGCTTTTGTATAATGTTTCAATTACAGTGAACTTTAAGTAAGATAAGTTTTTTTTTTTGTAATAACTACAAAATTGGTATTTTAGTTTATTATTAGTAACTAAATACTTATATTTATTATATTTAAAAAAAAACATCTATACTAACTCTAATTTCAAAGCATATTAAATACAAATTTTACCAACTAAATATTTATTTTTATTTTAATTATTATAACTTTCAAACATAAGCTTGTATACCTTATATACCTATATACCTCATATAGTAGGCTTGACATAACATAACATTATTTAATTCTTTTTGTTTGAAATAAACTCATTTAGTTATTAGTAAATTACAACATAAATGTTTATAACAATATAACTAAGATTTAGCTTTTGAGTTAGTAAACTTTGATAGTTTTCTTTTAATAGTTTAATAATCTTTATTTAAGTTCAAGCAAAATTGCTATATATTTAATACACATACAAAAGTAAACTAAGTAAACGTAATTCAATAGTTTCTATTAAGTAAAAGTAATTACAAATACATTAAGTTAATACAAAACTTTAAAAAGCTTTTGCTAGTATCTGTTGGTAACAGTAAATAACTTATTATGACTCACAATACAAAAGTGCAAAATTTATTTTCGTTTGATTTTTCAAGTAGCCACGCTTTTATTTGTTTTTGGACAAAAAAACTTTTAAGTTTTAGTATAAAAGACTAATTGTATTAATTTTAACTCAGAAAATTGTACTCTACAAGATGGTGCCATTATTTTTTCGATATCTCAAACTGGTCAAACCACTTTTTTAGCGCTCTAATTGGTTTAAACAGCAAATAACGTTATCTGATTGGCTTACGTTTTTATTTGCTAATAACTAGAATTTACTTTTCTTTTAAGCGTTAAAGAAATGTAAATAAACGAGTAATAAGTATAAATAGGTCAGAAAGAAAAATAGTACAAAAAAGATGAATTCAAAAAGCAAAAGCCTACGGCACGTGGTATTCCCAAGCGGTCACCCATCTAAGTACTAACCACGCCCGACACTGCTTAACTTCCCAGATCGGACGAGATGGGGTGTGCTCAGTGTGGTATGGTCGTAGGCGTTTGAAAGCGTTTACAAGCCTTTATAAACCCTTCGGTTTGTTTAAAAAACCTATTTGCACTTGATTTACAATCAATTTGATATTTTAAAATTAATCCTTATAAAATTTTAACTTGATGTAAGTATTTTTTTTATTAAAACCTTTTTTTTTGGTGTTTTAATTACAATTACTCCCTGTAACTTTATTTAAGACTTTGTTTAAAAGATTGTTAACTATATTCTATATTAAATACTATGATTAGAAGTAAAGTTTATTAAGTGATTAAACTAAATAAAAAACAATGTTAAAATAAACATGTTGTGTTTAGTTTGTTTTACTATTTCTCATTGTTCTATTTATAGATGGTTTTGTTTTACTTCAAGAATATTTATAGTTAGTTTCTAAAGAATATCTCATACTACATCAGATTTTACGATTAACTTAATTTTAGGTAATAAAATATTTGACGTTTAATTTAATAACTCATCTATGTTTATGTTATAAAATAATAGTATCTAATACACATACATTATAATATAATAATATGTATAACTAGTTGTTTTACTTTAAAATGAATAATTAAGTGGAAGAATTAAAAGAACTCACATTTTTGAAGAGAGCGTGGAAAACCAGAATAGTCTTTTAAAACATTTATTAAATTATCGATAAATATAGAATACAATAGAATTAAACATATAAACGTAACTGTGGTTGCTTAGAAACTGAACAAGAAAATTTTTAATAAAAATATAAAATAGTTATTATATAGAATTAAAATAAAATAAAAGTAATATAAATTATATTTTTAAACTAAATAACAATTCACGAGCAATATTAGCGCATATCAGAGTATGAGTTTATAATAAAGGAATTGCTTCCTTGATGTTGATACTTACCTTATTCAAATAGAATACATTTTCAGCAATCAGGCTTGTGTTTATCTTAGCGCGCGTAACACAACGTTTGTGGGTTTTGGCACACTTTTGTCGATAGTGGGCGCCCCGCCTTTTAAGTACAGAAATTTCGGGAATTTTCGATTTTCGGAATTCTGACTCGACAGATCGTTTTTGTTTGGTCCAGAGACCCCGTAAAAAATTTTTCAGCCCATTTGAAGCATGATGAAAAAATGTTATTTCGACCCCCTTTTTTTAGGGGTTACGGGGACATCAACCCATTTTTTGGGAATAAAAAACTCCTAGAAAAGGACCACTTTTCTTCTTTTTTCGAATTTCGACTTTTTATTTTTTTGGAAAATTTTTCTATTTTCTTTGTTTGTTCTATTATAATGTCGAAAATATTTTTTTTGAGCTTCGCAACGCATAAGGACTAACGTAAGGTAAGTTTTAAAAGATTTTTTTTTTCGATAATTTTTTCTATATTTTTTGTTTGGTCCATTACAAAGTCGAAAATATTTTTTTACGGCTTCTAAACGCGTGTAGATTAACCGTAGGTAGGTTATTTCGAAATTTAAATCTTTCAATATTAATAATTTTTTAGTAAATTGTTCGATTATGAGGTTTTTATGGCTCTTTCAGCACCCAATAAGTACATTAGAAAATAAAACATGAAATAAAAACATCAACTAAAATGAAAATAACATATTCTGTGAAAAAACCTACGAAAATTCTTTATGAAATTTTCTTTGTCACATAATTGGAAGCTAAGAAAAACCGGAAAATAATTCTTCTTGAGCCATGTTTTTGTATGATAAATAGTATGCAAGCTGCCGATGTCAGAAGACTGTCGACAGCCGAAAAAAAGTCTGTTAAGACTCATTGAAATTGCTCCTGTCCACGGAAATCTTTAGTAAAAGGCGAAAGATTCATTCGTGTACTGAACTGAAGCCAGAGTGATTAGCAACGGTTGCCAAGGCTTTTTCTATGGGCTTTACCATGCTACAGGTTGTGAATAAATGTATACAAACTCCCCCAGAGGGGAGGCGAGCCGATTCCGGAGGTACTGCAATACCGGACCGACTCTTGACGAGCAGGACAATAAATTGTCTGAACTGCACGTCGGTTGACAAAAAGTCGTTTGATCATGGGAAGGACGCGTGGTCCTTCTCGAAGCGATCAAACTTCGAAGAACAGATACTACACTTGAT
>NW_028139906.1:0-40176 GCF_965202585.1 Thalia democratica | reverse complement strand
GGTCAAAAACAAGCTATAAACACGTAAAAAGTAAACTCTAAAAAATATAAACTTGCTTCATTAAGTTTTAAAATTAGTGAGCTAACTTTTAAGTGATTGTTACATATGGTAATCGGAATGACAAGAGTTAGTTTTAAGACGTTAGTTTATTTTTGCAAACTGACTAATTGTAGTTTGCAATATATTTAAACTGCTCACCCAAGTTTAGTAAGGTAATCAACTTTAGTAAGTTAAATAGGGAAAGCTACTTACGCATTTTGTTCAAGAAGCCAAAATATTAAAAGTTAATACAACATTTATATAAAATAACACACCTTAACCCTCAATTAAACTTCTATCTAAGCTTGTAAATATTATTTACACACCATCAATGAATGTAAGGATATTTTTTTACTGAACAAAACATAACTACCGATAATTAAAGCTTACACGCAATTCAATTCGTACAAAAAAATGTAAAGTTTTTATAATTAGGTCACACTCAAATTGCATAATTCTAACTAATCTTTCAAACTCAAACTTAGTTGTTGTTTTTGTTTTAACTGTTGCTTTACAAAAACTAAACTACTTTTACCTAAATCTTAAGTCTGTAACAGTTATTATATTAAAAAAAAAAGTTTTTTTTGGGCTTTAGACTAACGTGAGCATATAGTTTTCAACTAAAAATATTACTTTGGATTTACCTAGCTCAGTTTATTTTATATTTTCAGTACCTAATTCATATTAAAATGTCTAAAAAGTTTTTTTTTAAGTTTAAACCTAACATTTATTTACAGTAACCTCTCGCTTATTTACGCACATTGTGTCCACAGAAGAAGTGCGTAAAGATGCGAGAGATCGTAAAGATACGAAAGGTACCAAATACACTTACTATAATGGCTGTTTTTTGATATTGCTTCATAGTTAAAAGCAGACTGGGAACTTTACCACTTTTAACAATTTCTTTACTCTATTTAACAAAATATATCTAAAATAATAAGTAGATTTTATCTCTATCTATATTTAAATGTCACTTATTTGATACTTAACATTCATATTCTATTCTACTTAGCAAATTCAATTTATAATAAAGCATTTGATAACAATTAAAAAATGGTGTGGTGTCTATATTAAAATTTGTGTTGCTTTATTCATATATAGTGCAAGAGTGCTGTATTATTTTTTTGTGTTTTTAACTCTCATAATTTCATTATACTTTCATTATTTAACACAGTCATATTTCTTTCAGAATTTTTATTTAATCTCTTATTGCTAACATAATTAATCTAAATGTTTATCAATTAGTCAAGGAACATAAGTTTACTAAGTCTAAAGATAGAGGTGAGATAGCATTTAACAACATATTTTAAATTAAAAATATACAACGAACCTTACTTGTGCAATACTAAAAAAAACTAAAATTTTTATTTTTTGAATTTTTTAGAATTCTAAAATGCGGAACTAAACAAGAGTGCGTAACGTCACGAGTGCGTAAAGATGCGAGAGGTTACTGTACTCTTTTGACGCCTTCCTAACTTCTCATAATTTTCTTATATCTAAAAAACAAACTGACGAGGTCATATACCCAAGCGTTGTTTTTTCTCAAATAAATCATATAAAATTGTTCAAGTAATCAACTATTTTTTATTTTTTAGATTTGAATTTTTTAATTAGTATTTAGTCCTATGCATATATTGTAATACTGTATTTTCAAACGCAAATTTGAAATCGTCTAAGTTGCAAGAAAACTTCAACAACCGACATGGTTGAGCAGATGTTTCATGATGTTGAATCATTGAAAGCAAAAAAGATCCGCTTTTAATCACGAGTAACACTTTCAAAGTTGGGTTTTGTAATCTGTTGCAAACCACTTTTAATGGCTTCATACCATGTGGCGTATAAATTAGCCAAATCCAAGAAGCCTCATACGATTGCTGAGGAGTTGATAAATCCACGTGTTTCACAAATGACGAAAATTGTTATAGGAAAAGGGTACAGACATCCAAATTATTGGTTGTGTGTGTACTGTAGATGCCCCTGTTATGTTAAGAAACAAATCGTTTTTTTATTTTGCTTTGTTAAAACAGGGTATTTCGCACTTGCAGGGTACTCACTGTTTTTTTCATCGACATGCTTTTGCATCAAAAACATAGCCATCATAATCTAAAAATATCCTTGATATTTCTTGAAGGCCACCAACTGAATTAGAGGTCGTTTCTAAATCACTGCCGTTTTAATTCGTTGTGCCAAGGTTACGGTAGTGAACATTCAGTTTTAATTTTCCTTACGGAGGTCCGCTGGCTATCACGTGGAAGAGTTTTAACGCGCTTTTTTGACTTTCGAATACAAGTCAAAGCTTTTCTTAAGGAACGTGACTATTACTATGCTAAAGAAATGGAGTCATAAGAATATAAGAAAATACTAGCTTATTCGAGTGACATTTTCAGCCATATAAATAACCTTAATGTTTCTAGGGAATATAAAAACATACTTAAATGTAGGAAGTATTAAATACTTTAAAATAAAAGTTACATCTATGGTGTCGACGAGTTAAAACAGGCAATGTAGCAAACTTTCAATCACTCGAAGAAGTCATTGATGAAAATGAGTCTTAAATTCCAAGTGTGTTTTAAGAATTATGAATCATTTAGAAATAATATCCAAATATATTTAACCATTTTATGGATATTTTGGATTAGAACAGGAAACTTCTGAAGAACTATTTAAATAGTATAACAAAATAGGTTTTTGAGAAAATCTTTATCGCGAGATATAACAACTGTGTACTAACATTTTTATTTTCTAATAACGTACAATAAAGTCAATTTGATAGGTAAACACAAACCGACTTTACATAGTTTTTAACTGCATAAAATTGTTTTAACATAAAAAGTAATCAACTAATATTCAATTTTGGGGTTCTGTAGACCATTTCAACCTGGGGTCAGAACGTCATAAAATTAACTATTTTTATTATCTATACACAATAAACCCGCAAAAACGACATTAACAGCTAACTGTGTTTAAATGTTAAGTTTATTGAAATAAATTTCACAGCAGACAACTGTTAAATTTTAAAATAGTTATATACAAGTATGAAAATTTACCTTTTTATTGCAGGCGTTTTGGAAGGATACATTCTTACATCTGAAAGATACATCTATACTAACTTGCTCTCTGGCGTGTCTTTTCTAATCAGATCAAGAATTCCATCGGGAGTCGCTACTATCATGTGGATATCTAGCTCAAGTCTCATGATGTCGTTTCTCAAGTTGGTACCACCTGTATTGAAATACTAAACTAAAGCAAATAAAAGTTTATTGATATCTACCTAATATGAATGAATACAAAACACTGAACCGAATACTTATTGAAAATTTAGATTTTTACTGCTAAAAATTAAATGCTAAAAGTAAACTATATTGTTGTTAGTTAAAGTTGAAATGTCAATAAACCAGTTACAAACTTCTTAGTTTAATTTAGTATAAATACATAGTAAGAATTACATTCAATTACTATAAACTAAAATATTCGATTGTATTTTACAATATTGTAATCTTAATTATTGTATTAATATAACCGCTTTATATTGTAAAATAAAAGCGATTAAATATTTAAGTTTTGTTAATTTATGATAAATAAGTTTTATTTTATCTATAGATTATAAATTTTTAGCCACTGTTGTCTTTTCATCCTCAAAAATGAAAAAAAATATCTTAAAACGTGTGCTTCCAAAACATTTTACGGTTTTGATTGCTTTGTAGATTATGAATAAAAATTTCTTTCAAATAAATAAGTTAGGAAAAGTATTATTTTAACTTTAAAGCTAGACTTATTAGAAAAATGTGCTTTAATGAGCAAAACTAATCGAAAATGCGAACAAAAGCTTTTAAAAATAATATACAAAAATTAAGAATACAAACCTATCTAGTGTAGTAACTTATTTTACCTTTTAATGCTCAAATTCAAATAAATCACTTCAAGATAAAATGAATATAGCTTAAATTTAATGAAAATTGGTTAAACTATTTAAAACTATATACCATAAAACATATTTTGTGAAGATTATTCTGAATAATATATGTAATTTTTAGTTTTTTAATTTATTCTTGTTCATTTATTTGTTAAATGCAATTAGTAAAAGGTTGTATTAAATCTTTTGAAATCATATAATTTAATGTTATACTATTAAAAAGAAGTACGTGTGAGTTAAACAAATTGTTTTTCGAAAGCTGTACAACAAACTGACGAATTTTTGTTTACAGTAACCTTATGCGATTCTTATCGCAGTCCACAGTAATAGTGCGTAACTACATGAGAGGTAGCAAATACTATTCTGGATTCTTCTCATAATGCATTTGATTAGAAACAGTTTGTGCTACAGCAGACGACTCAAACAGAAAAATTTTTATGTTTACTAAGAATAACAAATATGATTTGTGTATTACATGTGTTTATTTAGTATCATTGTCACATATAATTTTCTTTGAGCTGCTTATTTAGATTATTATTAATACATCGTGCAAGAGCACTGAATAATATGTTTGTGTTGTGAACTTTTATATTATTTTTTTGCAGGGGTCGGATGCCAAAAAATTAACTATTTTAAAATCTATATAAAATAAACGCGCAAAAACGACATTAACAGCTAACTATTTTTACATGTTTAATATACTTAAATAAATTACACAGAAGACAACTGTAAAGTTTTAAAATAGTTATATACAAGTATGAAAATTTACCTTTTTAGTGCATGCATCTTGGAAGGATACATTTTTACACTTCAAAGATTCAAAACACCTGATGATTCTGTAGAAATTTGATTAATCAAAACTAACTATTTTCAAACATTTTCAAACGAAGAAAATAAAACCATGTTATAATACTCAACATCTTAGCTTGGCCTGACTCATTTTGATATGTTTAAAGATAAAGGCTATAGAAAAAGAAGTAGGTATATTATAAACAGTATTTTTTATGATGGTTAATTAAAAAAATATCAAGTAATATTTAAATTGATTTTAACTTTAATATAACTATGCACTGTTTGTTTTCATACCAAATATGAAAATAAATTTATGTGTCTATAGAGCACAAAGAGTTACAAATAAATATTGTCTGAATAAAGAGATTGACTAATTACAAAATTTCCTACATTTTCAAAGAAAAAACAGGTGAAAACAACTTGATAAAAACTATTTTTACTATAAACTATCAATCGATCATCTAGCACAATAAGTTATTTGTTATAAATCTTAACACAAATAAGTAACAAATTATAAAAAAAAGATACATATATATAATACCATTAACTTGAAGCCTGGTTATCATAAAACAGCTAATTAGCTTGTAATCACTCAAGCGTAGAATATTATAATGTTCATATAAATTATAGAGGTTTATTTAAAAGTTTAACTTTTTCTCAAATTTTCATATTATAAGTGAAGCAACATCATAATATTTGTTTAAATTCTAATAACTATTTCAACAGTTACATAACTGGAATTAAGGCAAAGAAAAGCAATAAAAATATTAAAATATCTAATATAATAGCTTACTTGTTCATGAAGGATTCAACAGATAGAGGGAATGTTGCTGAAAACAATAACATCTTTCTGCTTCTAGGTAGCATGCTTTGCAATTCCACCATCATTCGGTGGAAATCTGATGACAACAATTTGTCCGCTTCGTCCAATACAAGCATGTGGCATTTCTAACATAAAAGTTATTCAGTTAGTTCTTTAAGTTCATTTCAACTTTTAACAAAACGAGTTTATTTGCTGTCCAAGGGCTGTTGCCAAATAATGTTCGTATTTTAAACATAACTATTAATGAAACCAACATAAACAACAACAGTCGCTCAACTACAATTGACATATTCAATTTCAGATGCATTTGCTACAAGTAAACAAAACATTCATTTTTGCTGGGTTTTGTTTAGAACTTTTTTCATAACAATCTAAACTACAAATAAATAATAAACAAAAAATTCAAACTAATGTGCTCTCTGGCGTGTCTTTTTTAATCAGATATAGAATTCTACCTTAATAGAATTATACAATGTTTGTATTCATACCAAATATGAAATCAAATTTATGTGTCTATATAACACAAACAGTTACAAATAAATATTGATTGTATAAAGAGATTGAATAATTACAAAATTTTCTACATTTTCAAAGAATAAACAAGTGATAACAACTTGATAAAAACTATTTTTACTATAAACTAATCAATCGATCATCTAGCACAATAAGTTATTTGTTATAAATCTTAACACAAATAAGTAACAAATTATAAAAAAAAGATACATATATATAATACCATTAACTTGAAGCCTGGTTATCATAAAACAGCTAACTAGCTTGTAATCACTCAAGCGTAGAATATCAGAATGTTCATATAAATTTAGGGGTTTATTTAAAAGTTTAATTTTTTCTCAAATTTCATACTAGAAGTGAAGCAACATTATAATATTTGTTTAAGTTCTAATAACTATTTCAAGGATTACATAATTAGAAAATGGCAAAGAAAAGCAATAAAATATCTAATATAATAGCATACTTTCGCATGAAGGATTCGACAGATAGCGGGAATGTTGCTGAAAACAATAACATCTGTCTACTTCTAGGTAGCATGCTTTGCAATTCCACCATCATTCGGTGGAAATCTGATGACAACAATTTGTCCGCTTCGTCCAATACGAGCATGTGGCATTTCTAACATAAAAGTTATTCAGTTAATTTTTTAGGTTCATTTCAACTTTTAACAAAACGAGTTTATTTGCTGCCCAAGGACTGTCGCCATAATATTCGTAAAAGGTGAAAACAACTTGATAAAAACTTTCAACAAAACTAGTTTATTTGCTGCCCAAGGGCTATTGCCACATTATATTCGTATTTTAAACACTATAATTAAAATTAATAGCTTAAATTTTTACTATAAACTAAACAATCGTTTATCTAGCACAATAAGTTATTTGTTATAATTCTTAGCACAAACAAGTAATAAATAAATAAAAAGATACATATATATAATACCATTAACTTCAAGCCTGGTTATTATAAAATAGCTAACTAGCTTGTAATCACTCAAACGTAGAATATTATAATGTTCATACAAATTTAGTGGGGTATTTAAAAGTTTAATTTCTTCTCAAATTTTCATATTATAAGTGAAGCAACATCATAATATTTGTTTAAGTTCTAATAACTATTTCAAAAGTTACATAATTTGAAAATGGGAAAGAAAAGCAATAAAAATATTTAAATATCTAATATAATAGCATACTTTCGCATGAAAGATTCAACAGATAGCGGGAATGTTGCTGAAAACGATAAGATTTTTCTACTTCTAGGTAGCATGCTTTGCCATTCCACCATCATTCAGTGGAAGTCTGATGACAACAATTTTTCCGCTTCGTCTAATACGAGCATGTAGCATTTCTAACATAAAAGTTATTCACTTAATTCTAATTTTAACAAAACGAGTTTATTTGCTGCCCAAAGACTGTCGCCATAATATTTGTAGTATAAACCACAACTATTAACCAGTTGAGCAACTAATAAAACCAACATAAACAACAACAGTCGCTTAACTACAATTGACATATTTAATTTTAGGTGCATTTGCTACAAGTAAACAAAACATTCATTTTCGCCGAATTTTGTTTAGAACTTTTTTCATAACAATTTAAACTACAAATAAATAATAAACAAAAAATTTAAACTAACTTGCTCTCTGGCGTGTCTTTTCTAATTATATGGAGATTTCCACCGGGAATTGCTACTATCATTGAATATCTTTGCTCAAGTCTCTACAATGTCATCTCTCAAGTTGGTAACACCTGTATTGAAATACTGAACTTAAGCAAATGAAAATTTATTGATATCAACCTAATGTGAATGAATACAAAATACTGAAATATGTACTTATCTAAATTTATAATTTTACTGCTAAAATTAAATGCTGAAAATTTACGAGTGATAAAAATCTAACTTTGTGGTTAATATTTACATTATAAACGAAACAATCCTCAATTTTATTTTATCAAATCAAGCATGTTAGAAAAGCAAAGAAGTAGACAAATTTCAACAAGGTTGGGTTGCAATTATAGATATTGTTATTTTCAAATACTTAATTTTTTTTTTTATGATTAAATATTACAACAACGCTTTTAAATTTAATATTATATCCAAGAAAAACTTTTTATTTTAGATCAAAAACAAACCCTTCATATAAATTCCTTTTTGAAGCTCCCTGTCCAAGCACATGGTCTGGAAATAGAGGCCCTTGGTGTTGGTAACATCTTCCGTCTTCTTCCTGTTGTCTCTCTTTATTTTTCCCTCCTTCATCATCTGTTCCTTCCACTCCTCGCTCGTCTGCTCATTCTGTTGCTGTTGTTCGAAGACAATTATGCCCTGTGGTGGGAAATTTATTTATGAAGCCGAAAAACAGTGGGTTGCTGTACGACCATTGAAAAATAATTATGACAAATGTTTAAACAATTGACAAACTTTATTGTTAGAGCGTTTTGTGAGGCCAAGTACGTCTTAATATTAAAAAAAAAACATACTTGCTTTAAACTACTTTGATAAAAGTATATGTAAATAAGTAAAAAATACTCTTCAGTGCACAAATTTAACTCAAACACCAATAAAATTTACTAAACATTTCAAGATCAAACTGATAAAATTCAAAATTTAGATCAAACTAATATAAAGTTGATATTTACTTAATTAAAAAATAAATAAACCTGCTGGTTTATAGTGGTTATTATTCGGAGCTTGGTCTCTCGGTTGTGTTTTATAGATAATTTTATTTATAGAAATAACCTAATTACAATTTTTTTAAGTTTTCAAAACGTCTTGTGATTTTTATATTATAAGCTAATACTATTTGACTTTATAACAAGCAAATATTTATGAAACCAACTTAAACTGTGAAATAGTTACAAATGTTACATTTTCGACACTAGTTTATATTCAAGATTTCTATTGACATATAAAGGCTTTATATAATAAATAGACTTATTTATAAAAGAATTTTTGGTAATTGCCTAGGATGTCACACCAATATCAAGCTGAAATTATACTTGAATTCTTTTTTAAGAAATTTTAGGCTAAAAATCAATGCTATAAGCATAATATTTTTAATCTTAAAAGATACTTTGTTTCAAACTAGATATATTAATATAGAGTAAGAATTAAATTTAATTATTGTAAACTTAAATATTTGATTGTATTTCACAACATTGTATTTGATAAAAGTCTTTTCAGCCTTTAAAATCCATCCTCAAACATGCAAATTTTTTAAATGACTTTAATTCACATACTCAGATCCTTAAAACATTAAAAAACAAATAAGAGCGAAAAAGTTACCTATAGAGGGTAAGGGTTAGCGTTAATAGTGATAGAAAAAATAATAATAATAAATTTAAGTTAATAAAAAATAAATTAAAAATTTCAACAGGTGCAAAATTGTCTTTGTGTAGATTTTTGTTTGTAAACATTATTGTAAGCTTAAAATATTTTTGAAAAGATGCTTATGCTCAATAGAAGAAGTTCGTTGAAAAAAAAGTCTAGTTTTAAATGTTAAAAAATAGTTTTCCTGACTTTTTTATTTCAAATAAAGTTTTAACTCATAATCTACAAAGCAATCAAAATCATTAAACATGTTTTTTGTTCAAAAACATTGAAAATTGTAAGTGTAAAAGATTTTTAAAAATAAACATTTAAAAAAAAAGATACTTTTTAATTTTTGAGGATGGATTTTTGAGGCTGAAAAGATAATCAATGTAAATTATTGTACATATGATATAATAGCATTGTATTGTAAAATAAAAGTGATTAAATATTTAACTTTTATTAGTTTATGATAAATAAGTTCAATTTTATTTATAGAACAAAAATTTTTAGCCTATACTTATGGATAAATAAGACATCAAATATAATATAATTTCAACTTGATATTGGTGCAACATTATCCTAGGTAATTACCAAATTTTCAATACTCATCTAAATTTCTATAATGCTTTTAAACATAATTTAACTGCTACCAAGTTCCAATCATAAAATTAGAGAGTATTAAAATCATTATAATTATTTGTCATAAATGGTATCATATAATCTGTAATAGTTTTACTAATAACCTATTGATAATATAAATGTATTTTCTATAAAAGTACATAAACTTAACATAAAACATTTAAGATGAAAAGAGGAGCCACTAGAAAATAACCTAATGCTTAAATAAATAACCTGAGTTTGTATATTAACAGGATGGCCATTTGTTTAAAATAAAATTTAGTTTTTAGACTTTCTGCCAGGATTTTTAAAGTTTTCTAGTCTTTTTTTAACAGAACTTTAAATCTAAGATAAAATTTAAAATTTCAATTGTATTACATTAATAAAAAGATTATGTAATTCTACTACAAATGTGTTAAAAAACTAATACAATGTTACATAATTAATAGTAAATAATTTGAGATGTATTTAATTCATAATTTTACATATGAAACTTTGTCAAAATTCCAGGGTTTGTTCAAAAAGTAAGAATTTCATAATATGATAAATTAAAAAGTAATGTACTAAAAGGTGAAAACTAAAAATGATTGTTAATCAATTTTGTACACATACAAAAATCTTAACAATAGGACTTTAAAATAAAATAAAAGCTATTTTCAGAAAAATCTGATTTTAAAGCCTTGATTTAAACTTAATTTTTATTTGACAAAAACACTATTCCTATCAAAAGTACTTATTGCCAAAAGTGTCTAATTTTAAAGCAAAAACAAGTAAAATATTAGCTAGATTTTTAATGGGTTGCCACTTTTTGAGTCAAAAAACTACCCTGAGTGACTAAAAAATGTCATTAGTCATCCTGAGATTTTTAAACCCTTTATAAATACCTTTAAAACTCATGTTAAGCTTTTCAAAATCACTAGGAACCTATTTTTTGAACAAAATTTCTCAAAAGACATAAAACTATTGAAACTGGAACTTTTTAATTCTATTCAAGATCTAGAAAAAACTGTTCTTAAGTTCAAAAATACTTTAATTTTACTTGTTATTAAAAAACAAAACTATCCAGAGTTTATAGAAAAATCATAATATCTTGAGACTTTAAAAAAATTCAAAACATTTTGAGTTATCCTAATTTTTCTTTATATCTTGAGTAAGTGGCAACCCTGCAAGCTAAAATTTCAATTTTTTAATTTATAATTTTAAAACTAGAAAATATATATAATTACTAGCCTGTTTATTCAGTTCTTCTTCCATTTTCCCTCCCATTTGTTTACAAACTTTTGTTTATCTTTTTTAAGCTTGAGTTAACTTCAGAATTTTAAAACTTTACAACTTTACACAAGGTCCAAAAAGCTGTTTAGTAGAGTCTTAATTGCTTTTTATTTAAAAAGTAAAATAAAACAAAATCTGTATATTTTAACCACGTAAAACTAATACTATAATAATTTTGATTCTTTTAAATACTTTATTAGATTTTTAAATTTTTTATTAGATTACTTAAAATGAGTAAAAACTAAACAGAATAGTACTGAGTATATAAACTTAAACAAATATAAAACTAAAAGTTAATGAACAATATATAGCTGTTGTTAGTATGAATTTGATTTACTCTAAACATAAAAAATACATATATAAACAAAGATGATGTTTGTTTTATTACACCGTCGTATTAAAGCTTTCTTAATATTTTATTCTAGGTTAAAGGAAATTTATAAGACAAAAAAAATATTTTTTCAACACAAAAACATACCCTTTTAAATGTACTTTTTCCATGTTGTTTTTCAAAATAAGCATTTAAAGTTTTTATTCATTTTTTACTAAAACATTAGCTTATAAACATTTAGGTTTAAAAGCTATTCTAGAGTTTTAATAAAACACTTAAGCCAAGTGTATATAAGATAAGGGTTTGTAGTTAAACACAAAAAAATTGAAATCTAAAAACAAAAACTTTGCGTTATTTAAAAACATTTTCATTGTGAAAAAAGAGTTCAAAAGATTTAATAATAAGTTATATCAATTTACTCGTAAAATTTATTTTTACAGTAAACTTCTCAAACAATTACTATTTAATTACCAATTAATTGAGTTGTTTTATTAGTAAGGAACAACGACACTAAACAATAAAATGTAGTATTGGTATTTTTTTAATCATGTTTTGTGAAATATTTTTGCTTGCTTGGTTTATTTAATAGCTTTGAACTGCATTTTCATTATATTTTTTTCAACTTACTAATTATTATAAAGAAATTTTTGAACGCAAATGTTGGTCTATGATTTTTTTCAGTTTAACAATCTTATTTATTAAAAAGATTATAATCTACTGATAAGCTTAACTTTAAATAAACAAATAGTTTTTAATAAAACTTAAAAATTAAACAAAGTTTACTTTTAAAGACACTAACGAAAAATATTTCTATTAGAAATTGCCAATTATTATAAAAAATTTAAGTTTATTGCAAAACAAGTATATTGTCCTCACAGAAATCCATTTTACAATATCATTAGTCAAATATAAAAGATAACACAACAAAAGCTGTGTTAATAAAAAGTTGTTTTTGTATCACTTTCCTAAAATAAAACTACTTTAGTTTGTAATTAACAAAGTATCAAGTCAAGCTTATTAACTGTTTTAAATAAAAAGTATAAGAACTAAAAGCGAAGAAAGTCGATATTTTTTAACTTTAGCGAATTTCCAGCTTTAGAAAAATTACAAGTAATAAATCGTTTCTGTTTTAGTCTATTAACTTTTGACAAGGCTTTAGTCCAACTGTACAAAATTATTTTAGTATGAAGTTTGAAAGATATAATTCATGTTTTGAAAAATTTAACTTTGTTATTACTTTTAAATAAAGTTTTTATTACTTTTAAATAAAGTTTTTTTAGTTTATTACCATAACTAATATTAACCTAAAAAACTTAGTTTTAAACACTTTCATTATAATGTAAATAAAATCATTGTTAATGAACTTTAAATACAAGAAAGTTTACATGCATAAATGTTCTTTATATTGTTTGTAATTTTACTTATGTTAATTAAACACAGAATCGTTTTAATTTAAACTTGAAAAGATATGTTCTTTGATTCTTGTAAAAGAAGTGTCTACCAAGCATTACACTATATATCATTATAATTGTTGTACCTTTTAATATCTGTAATATTTTTTTACATTTAGTTCAATATTTTTGTATTTCAGCTTATATGTTTATATTAACCAAACTTTTGTTTTATGTAGTAAGCAACCATTTTTCCAGCTTATCTATTTAACTATCAAAATTTAGAATTTTTTTCTAATTTTTGAAAAAACTTTTATACAAAGCTATGTTAATGGTATACAAAACTTATAACTGTAAACAAGTAAATTAAGTTTTTAAAAGAAAAACAGGATTTAGCTTAACTCATAAAATTTTACTTTATATCTAAATTTTATTGACATTAATTTATTTTTCGCTTAATCGAAGTACTTATTTTGCATATATCAAAGAAAAATGTTTATTGTTTTTTAAAACAGATGAATTGTTTGTAATGGCAAAGCAAAAATATCTAGATTGTGATAATAAAAATCAAATTTATAAACGCTACAAATCACGATTCCCAAACATCCAGATGGTCGAGTGGTTGACCACCAGGGCTGTCGCTCACGAAGTCCTGAGATCGAGTCCGCCCAATAGTGTTTTTAATTATAAAAAAAATCAATGTAAAGCACTATTTTTAATTAAAATTAAAATATATTTTAGAACCTGGAAAAGATGTAAAACTAACTTTTTCGAAAATAACTTTTAAAGGGTATATCGTCAATAAAAATACCAAACTATCAAACTAATATTGTTTTCAAATGACTAGAGCTTATTTTGGCTTTAAAAAGCCACAAACATTAAATCGTTTTTGTTTTAGTCCATTATTTTTGATAAAACTTTAGTTGAACTAAACAACAAAAAGTTTAATACCGATTTTAGATAGGTATAGTCATAACTTTAAAAGAACTTAAACTTTATAATTACCTCAAAATAGAGATTTTCAGAGGCCTGTAATATTTTTTTACATATGCTTTAATATTTTGGTAATAAATTTATAAGTTTATATTATAAAAACTAAAAGTTTGGTTTTATGTAGCAAAAAAACTTTTTTTCCAGCTTATCTATTTTACTATCAAAAGTTAGAATTTTTTTTAACTTCAAAATAAGCTTTTATACAAAATAATTAATTATATAGAAGCCGTTTCAGTGTACACATGTACATTAAGTTATTAAAGCATAACAGGATTAAGCTTAATTCATAAAATTTTACTTTATATATAAATGTTTTTGACGTTGATTTTTTTTCACTTAATCCGAGTACTTATTTAAGAAAATTTTGCATGTATCAGAGAAAAATGTTCATTGTTTTTGAATCAAATGACTTGTATGTAATGGCAAAGCAAAAATATTTAGAATGTGATATTAAGTTTAAATATATAAACGTTACAAATTTTGAAATCTCAAGAAAACTTGATGGTCTAGTGGTTTACAATTGTGGCTTTTGCGCACGAGACCCAGGATCGAGTCCAGTCAGTATCATTTTTATTGTAAAATTGCACAGCAATTTTTAAAAAAAAAAATATTTTAGAACCTGGAAAAGATGTAAAACTAACTTTTTTGAAACTAGTTTTTAAAGGATTTTTCGTTAATAAATATACCAAACTATCAAACAAATATTGTTTTCGAATAACTAGAGCTTATTTTGGCTTTAAAAAACCACAAATATTAAATTGTTTTTGTTTTAGTCCATTACTTTTGATAAAACTTTAGATGAATTATAGAAAAAAAAGTTTTATACTGAGTTTAGATAGATGTAGTTATAACTTTAAGAGAACTTGAACTTTATAATTACCTCAAAATAAAGATTTTTAAAGGCCTGTAATATTTTTTTACTCATGCTTCAATATTTGAGTAATCAATTTATAACAACATCTAAAAGTTTGGTTTTATGTAGCAAGTAAACTTTTTTTCCAGCTTATTTATTTTACTATTAAAAGTTAGATTTTTTTTATTTTAATTTCAAAATAAGCTTTTATACAAAATATTTAATTAATTAGAAGCCATTTCAGTGTCCCCATGTACATTAAGTTATTAAAGCACAACAGGATTTAGCTTAATTCATAAAATTTTACTTTATATATAAATGTTTTTGACGTTAATTTTTTTTTCACTTAATCCGAGTACTTATTTAAGAAAATTTTGCATGTATCAGAAAAAAATGTTCATTGTTTTTGAATCAAATGACTTGTATGTAATGGCAAAGCACAAATTTTTAGAATGTGATATAAAGTTCAAATATATAAACCTTACAAATCTTGTAACATAAACAACCGTATGGTCGAGTGGTTGACCACCATAGTTTCCGCGCACGTGAACCGGGATCGAGTCCAGACGGGAGTTTACTTTTATCATAAAACTGAAAAGCAGTATTTTTAATTAAAATAAAATATATTTTAAGCCTGGAAAAGATGTTACATTATTTTTTCGAAACTGATTTTTTGATAATAAAACTACCAAACTATCAAACTAATATTGTTTTCGAATAACTAGAGCTTATTTTGGCTTTAAAAAAACCACAAGCATTAAATCGTTTTTGTTTTAGTCCATTATTTTTGATAAAACTTTAGTTGAACTATACAACAAAAAGTTTAATACCGATTTTAGATAGGTATAGTCATAACTTTAAAAGAACTTAAACTTTATAATTACCTCAAAATAGAGATTTTCAAAGGCCTGTAATATTTTTTTTACTAATGCTTCAATATTTGCGTAATCAATTTATAAGTTTATATTATAACAACTAAAAGTTTGGTTTTATGTAGCAAGCAAACTTTTTTTCCAGCTTGTCTATTTTACTATCAAAAGTTAGAATTTTTTATTCTAATTTCAAAATAACTCAAATAGGCTCAAAACTTATAAAAAAGTTTCTACCTTTATAGTTACAGTTATAATAAGAAGAACACAACGTGTCACTGATTAAAATTTCACCAAAAAAAAGTAAAAAGTTATTTGTCAAAAGATGTTGAAAAACACATATGTTCAACAAACAAAATCATTTGTTTAAAGAAGTTGATTATAAATAATCTAAAGCTTGCAACATGTACTAGATTATTAATGCTTATTTTTAATACATAATAACTTATTTTGTTTTTATAATTTATGCATTGTAAAAATAGAACAAAAAAAATTGTAAACAAAAAACATTTTTTCGATATTAGATGTGCTTACAACACAAGGATTTCTAGAGAAATGATTCAAATGTGAAATAAATTTTCATCCAAAATCTAATTTTTTTGTTTATGTCACAAATAAAAATATAATTTAGTTTATGCACGGTCACATAAGCCCGCCTAAAATTTATGCATATTTTCCCTTATGTTAGATATTTGTAAAGCTCATACCTTTTGATGGCTGAATTAATTTTGATATTATATTTAATTTTTATATAAACTCTATTTTTTAGATTAAGCATTGTGTTTTACATTACAGTGCTTTATTTTAAAAACAAAAATGCACCATACAATTTTCTTTAAACTGTGCACAACGTGTATTATAATGATAAAACTGTCATTTTTGTTTAAACTTTTTGGTAGTTCAGAATGAATAAAACCACTTTGAGTTTTTACAAGGTTTTTATAGAAAAACTCAGATAATATTAAAAAAAAAACCTAAATAAAATAAAACTTAAAATATTAAAAATGTTATTAAAGTTAATATTTTTGAAACTTTAGAAAGATATTATAAATACTGATTATATTTGAAAGAAATAACAAGAAAAATTTTAAAGGTTTATGTAAATAACTTTAAAACTGAATTTGGCTACAGCATACTTATTTTATTTTTAACTAGTAAAATATTTTATTGTTTTCTGTTATTTACTAAAACAAATTAAAAATGTTCGTTAATCATATAATTTAGATGTTCTATTATAATCATATACATTTTTTATTTTAGTCTTTTTACATTACTTTTTAAGATATAGTCTCTTAATAATTTTCTAAAGAATTTGAATTGTCATGTAATCAGAGTTTCGCTTTGAGATAAATGCATTAATACAAATATTTACGTAGTCTCACCACTAGAGGCACTTTCAAAATAAGATCTTAGGGTGCACCGATTTTATTTTTGCAGTTTAGTGTACACAGGTTTTGATAAGCTTGAAGACCACTGCTGCAAAACAATCAATTAATTTTTTATGCATAAAAATTAGAATTATTTCTTTAACTTTACTTTAATAAAAAAAAATTAAAACTTTGAAATATTTTCTCTCGAACGACTACTCTAAACACATTCATTTAAAATATAAACTAATTATCTTTTAAATACTTAGAACATTTTGTTATAAACTTAAAAAGGCAATTCCATGCATTGCGTACTTTGCGGTAGATTGAAATATTTTAAAATGAATTCTCAAAACCTCAAAAAATTTGCTTAGTAAAATATACAGAGTAAATTTGTAAAGTATAAATGTTTTTTGTTATAAATGAATATTTCCTTTAAGTAATTAAAACTAAAACTTTAAACACTTCTAATATTATTTTCAAAAGAAAATGAATAAAACAAAAACTTCTAAGTAATTCATGTAACTATAGGTTTTAATAACTTTGGGAAATAAAATCTTATATAACTTTTGCTACAGTTTCTTATAAATAAAAACTAAACTTTAAATTATTTATTTAACTTTCCTTTTAAGAAATAAAATTAGTTGTTTTTATAACTTTCATAACCAACGACTCTAAGCTTATTTGTTTAAAACTAAAACTATAAAAACTATTTAGAATAATACTCTCAATGGATGTGTATAAAACTAAAACTAGAAGTTTTTTTTTATATATTAATTTAAAGTAAGTAGAATTAAAACTTAATAATAATCTTATAACAAATAATTTTAGTCGTTTAGCTTTAGTGTTTGTTTTAATAAATATCAACTGTTTAATTTTTTTGTGTTTTAAAATAAAGTTACTTGATAAGTACTTCATAAAAGTGTTTTTAAACTCAAATTCTTGTACTAATTTTGTTTAGCAACATAAATATTTTAGAGATTTAAAAGTAATTAAAAACACTTAATTTTTACATAAATGCATAATTTAAATATCTATGACTCTAAGTTTCTTTTTAAATCAACTTTGTTCTCTTTTTTCTCACTCTCTTATTCAATTACGTCACCATAACTTTACTCACATCTGTATCTCACACTATATCAAATATTAATAAGCCCAAATCAGGCCTAAATAATCAGGCCCTAAATATCAAGCCTAAATAATAATTGAAGGGTTTTTGCTTTTTGACTTAGATTTAAATTTAGTTTTGTTTTTTAAGCGCAGTTTTTTTGTTTTAAATTTTTTAAAGATATTTGTTTTTAACCAATATAAAGGGAAATGGTATTAGTTAAAACAAGTAATTAAGGTTTAGTTTTTGCAAGAAATATTTTAAATATGTTAAATAAATAATATATATTTATAAATATCTTTTTTAAAAGCTTTTGAAAATTAGTGTAAATTAAAAAAACAGACACATTAAATTTTATTTATATAAATTAATTTCTAATTTTTAGAAAGACTAGTGGTGACTTAAAACTAAAAGGTTTAATAAGGGTTTGTGTCCATCTCTTATCGAATCGTCTATGTACAAAATAAATTCATTTTTTATTAATACACGAAGATTGTGTGTTAAGTATTAAAACTATTGAAAAATATTATAAACGCATAAAAATTAGGATACCTAGTCGACTTTATGAAGTGGCATTAAAGCAAGATATCAAACTTCATTTGTTAACTGTTTAAATTAAGTAAATATTTATAAGTTAAAGTTTTAGTTCATCCAAGCGTTTAAGAGAAAGCAAGGTCACGTGTTTTACTGATGCAAGTTTGCTTTTCTATACTACTGCCATATATAAACACTCATCAGTTGGAGAGGTGATTCATTTTAGTCACAGCTAGCTGCAGTAAACATGTAAATCCAGAATAGACATTTATACTGTTTGATTAGTTTGTATAAAGCTTTTATTTAAGAATGTTTTCTTCTTATAATTATTTTTGTAGTTTAGTTTATAGCACTTAAATTTTATTTAAATTTTAAATTTACAAAAGTTAAATTATTTTAGATTTAAATTTTATTTAATGGTTTTAAAAACATTCTAAATAATTTTTGAAGCATAACCTTTTTTGTTTTTTATGGTTTTTTAATTTTTTATGTCTTTACAACGATTCTTCAATACAATGTGTTAATTAATTATGAAGCCAATTTTATATATATCAGCTCTAAGTATTTATTAATATCAGTATTAGTTTGATCAAATTCAGTATAAATTAGGGTTTGTAATGTGGGTGTAAAGCATACTATAACCTTACATTTGTTTGTTGTTTCGAATTTCATTGCATATAGTTCATAAATGATAAAAAAAAGTAAAATATTTCGTTTTCAATCATTACTAAAAAGTTATTACATATTAAACATTTAATTATCTTATATTTTCAACCAATAACGAAAATTTTGTTGATTGAGTTTAGGTGTACAAATTTTATTTGTATAAGTGTTTTAGTGTTTATAAGATAAATAGGTTAACATTTTAATTTATTTTACTAAAGTTATTTTAGTCCTATAGGCTTTAAACACCTTTAATGACAAAAGTTTACTAAAAATAACAGTATATTTGTTATAGAGTGTATCTAAAAATGAATAAAATGAGTTATAACAAAGCAAACAACAATGTTATTAATACTGGCGGCTATACTGAAGTTTGGCAATACAACATGAAACAAATGCTTAAAAGAATATGTGAAATTTCAAGAACCCACAAAGTAGTTGCGATTGATACCGAATTCCCTGGAGATCCACACGGAAGTAATGATTACAGGTATGATGAGACGAAAACAAATAAGGCTTACGAAGTACTAAAGAAAAACGTAGACTGCACAAAAATGATTTCATTAGGTTCGTGAGATAGTTATATTTAGATTTTTTTTCTTGTTTTTAATGCAAATTTTAAAGTTATAATTTTTGTTGCATAGCTAAAAATTATTATCGTGCAGAAAATGTTAGGTGAAACAGTTTTCACAAAGATTTAAAACTTCTACATTCATATAATAGTATTTAGACAAATTATACATTAACCCTAAATATACTTAAATTTTTTTTTTTCTTCAACAATATATAGGCCTTTTCATTTTTAATATTAATTGTTTTGTACACTTATAAATTATTATAATGGTTATATCAAATTTAGGTTTGTCCTTTTGTTCATACGATGGACAACAGCCTATAGACCATACCTTTACCTTCAATATGAAATTCGACGAAAAGACAGAACTAGCAAATCCAGCTTCCATAATATACTTAAAAGAACATGGCACAGATTTTGATAGACACAGAAAGTACGGTTGCAAACAGATAGACGTGGTAAAAGGTCTTAAAGGACTTTTCTGGGATCAAGGCATCACTTGGGTTACTTTTCAAGGGTGAGACTTTAGTTTATTTTTGTATAATAATAAAAGTAAGGTTTTTAACTTGCAAATTTTCAATTACGATTTTTCTTTATGTTTTGTTATACAATATCTTTCAAAAGTATAGGTGTTAGCTAACACAAAGTTTTTTAATTCAAAAAATGAAGGGATTTATATAATGCTATTCTTACATTTAATAAAAATCTACTCATCATAAAAAAATCAATAAAACGATGTAAATATAGATACGAGTACAAATGATTTTACCATGTTAATTAATATGTAATAAATATAGTAAAAATTGAATCGAGCAAACGTAAATTAATACTATTGTCTGTTTCAGATGTAAAGACCTGGCCTACATCATAAAACATTACAGAAAGACAAATCTTCCGAAAGAGCTCACTGGGTTTAAGAGGTTTGTTTAACCATTATATTATAATATTTTGTATTAAGATAATAACAAAAGCAGATTATAATTAAATTATTAACCCTAATACGCATCAATTTCTTTGCAATAAGTTTACTTGACCGAAAGCAACCATTTTTAATATATCTTATAATGCATAATGTTACAGTTTAGACAAATTTTTATATGAGATATTTTCAACAGATTAGTGAGCCAACATTTTAAAACAAATGTCGACCTGAAGTACATTGTGACGCACGTACCTTCATTTCGACATTTCAGCAGATGGGGGCTGTCGAGAATCGTAAAAAGTTTCGGATTGCCTGCAAACCAGGCCCACAATGCCGGTAGAGACGCAGAAATGACGTTGAGACTCTTTTTTCAAGTAGGCAGCATTCTACCAAACTATCAAGAGTACTTAGGAAAACTATGGAGCTTACACTATCAGCCGCCAGTAGCTCTGCACTGACAAAAGCAATTTTAAATTAATTTTAAAACTATAATTTTAACGTCGTCAAAAACATTAAAAAATAAACATAAAAAACAGTAAAGTTTGTTCATTTAGTTGTTTAAGATGCTTTAAAAGAAACTTTATTAAAAATTGTTTGTTTAGATAAACATATTGAACATACATGACTAAAATGACAAATAACTTTTTTATTTATTTTAAGGATTTTAAATGATACTTTATGAAAAATAGACAACTTAAAAATTTATCAACTTGTAGAAAGTCTAGAACTGTTTCATTTAAAGTCATTACAAATTTACAGTTAACTTCATTATCTTTAAATTTAACAAAGTTATAGATTAAGTGGTATCGTGCCATCTTTTTAAATAAATTTACCTAGTTTACTTACCTTTTAATTTTAAGAAATCTGACTAAAACAAAAATATTTATTAAAAGCTGGAACTTGTACTTAGTTTTAGTTAGAGTCTATTAAATATTTTAACAGTTGATATTACCTTATCAATAAATTACAAAAGATATTTGGTACGTAGTTTTTAATAACAAACTACAATTTAAATTGTTTATATTTAAAACCAATACTATACATTTAACAGAAACTAATGACTTCAAAAACTTAAACTTATAACAATATATTTTTTTCAAGTATTTTGTTTCAAAAGTTTTAATACTTGTCATCTTTTTATTAAAAAAAAAAGTTTAATAAGCACAAGAAAAACTAATCGGTCGTTGGTCGTGCGGTGAAGTTCATTGTTTATTATATAAGTATAAGAACATCTTTTCAAACAACATAATTTCAAAACAACAATATAGATTATTTTATGTTTAATTACCATTAAATTGATTTCTTGATATCAAATTAATGAATTTTATCTAAAATTAAAATAGTATGATTAAATCTTAGGTGTGTTTGCAACATCTGTTTAATTCAAAAGGCAGCAATGCTTATAATAATGCAGTTGTATTATTGTTTTGTTTTCTGATAAATAATACAATGAGATTACGATTTGCAGGTTAAGTTATAGACGTAACGATAAAAACACCAGTTCCTAAATTAATTGTGTATCAGTTGGATTGTTTTTTTGTTTAATAAAATATTTTTTTTTAATTTTAAATATGAAAAGCATATGTTTTGTACTCACTAAACAACTATGCGCCTAGATTTTTCACTTTAATTTTGTTATCATTTGTACCTTAACAGCATAATAAATAACTAAAAAATCTTTATGACACAAATTGATATACAATTTTTATGAATTCTTTAGAAACAAAAAAAAACTTTTTACTTAAAACTTTGAAAAAATGTGATTTGTTTTGTTGAAAGTAAAAAGGTAATTAGTTAAAAGTAATTTACTAAAACAGTTAAAAAATTAGTTGCGTAACTAATTTTTTAATCCAATTACACTAAATAAAAGCATTTATTTATTCAGCTCAACAGATTTATCTTTTATACAGCGATTAAAAGTAACAAAAAAGGTTTTAAGAATGTTTAAAAAAGTTAAGTAGTAGACAACAAAACTTTATAAAAAAACTTGTGTAGTAGAAGACAACAAAACTTTATAAAATACTTAAGCAATTAAAATTGTCTTAAAACTTGCTTTTTAAATGACATAAAATAACACTACAGCTAGTATGTTTCTAATAAAAATAGAGACCTGAAGTTTTTTTTTATAAAACAACAGCAAACAAGCATTTGCACAATGGTTGCTAACAAATTCAAAAATGAAGTTTTTTTTTGACTCTTTCCGTTGTTCTATAAACTGTATTTTTATGCTTGTTATGTTAAAAAAACAACTTTCAGGAACCCTAATTATAAGCAGTATTTTGATAAAACTTAATTCAGCAGTTTCGTATAAAACAGCACTGAAGTTGTATGAAATAATAAAAGGTTATCTAACACATATACTACCATTAATTAAAGAGTAAACTAATGCTTTATGCTAAGATAAATGGTCTTATTAACTCTTCACACCAGGGTTTTCTAAAGTTGGCCAAGTAGTCCCCTTGAGGACGATGAGTAGCAAAGGAGAGTCATGAGCAGTAAAGGGATCACAGGGGGGCCATGAAATCATAACTTGAAACTTACACTAGATGTTCTGGAGTTGATGAGGAAGAGCAAAATAATGTCTTAGTTGTTTTTTGAGTAATGTTGTTGGAATGAGCCACAACTGTTTTATTTTTATTTAAAGGGGCCTTTTAATAAAAAGTTTGGAAAACCCTGCTTTACACGGTACTGGTCATCAGCAAATGAAGTAACAGGGAAGGAAAACTGAAACTACTTGGACGTTAAGTCAGCTACTTAGATTATACATTTTAGTTTTAATTAATAAGACGAATTCTTTTAACTATAGAAAAAAGCTTTATCGATCACTTTTTTTTGTAAATAGTATTAAACCAAGTATATTTTGTTACAATCTAAAAAACTAAAAGTATTCAACGCAACGTTTAAAAATCATAACTTGTAAATTTTATTAAAGTTCATAATTAAAACATCCCAATACTTATCATTCTTTTTACATTTATCTAGTTTAAGAACGAGTCACTTTTGCACTAAGCGTCACTTTTGCTGCTCTGGCTAATAGCTTTTATAACTTGAAACTATTTCGTTGAAAGCTTTGTATAAATAAATGTTTTCCAATTAGTTTGAAAATTAGAATGTATTTCCTGATTGAACTTAAGTGCAAAAGTGTCACTCCGTGCAAAATTGACTCTGTGCATTTGTAACCAGTTCCCAATATAGAAAATTAAAAAAATGTCGATTGAAATTGGAATGTTTTAATAAACAATTTCAATAGCAGTTTCTAACATTTGTTCAAAATATTTTCAGTTTTGCTTAATTAAAACTAGTTTTTTAACAATTTTTAATGTTATCCGCAAATTTAGTACATTAATAACAGATCAATAAAAAAAACAAGTTTTTAAGGGACGCACTATAAAAAAAACTTTAAATAAAGAGAAATAAAGCAAATCTCTCTCACTGTTTTTTAAGCTTTTATGTGTTTCAATCTGAATTTTACTTAGCTTTAAAACAAAAAAGATTAATTTTGTTACTTATGTTTTAAATTAAAAAAATCTCTGATATTATCTATTTTGAAATGATATCTACTTAATTACATTTGAATTAAATATATTTCAATTCATTCCTTTCTTAATTATTTATTAGTTTAATACTGAATGGAATTTAATTCTTAATATGAAATGGAGTTCTGATTACTAACTTAATAATATTACAAAAGATATTGAATACTTTTACTTAATATGTGTTAAATGTTAAATATGGACTTGAATTTATTTTTATCTTAAAATTTACTTATTCTAAGTTGTGCTGTTTAAATTATTCAATAATGGTTTATGCTCATTTATTTTGAATAATTAATACGTTTTCATCTTAAGATTTTTAGTAACAAAAATAATAAATTAAATAAAGATTTTGATAAATTCGTTTCTACTGGGAAAAAAATTTACAATGTTTTCAAGTAAAATGTACCTAATTTTGAATATCTATAATATCAATCTTACTTAGATACAAATAAAAATTCATACAAAAGAGCGAAGAAAGATCAAAATTTTCACAAAAAAAAATATTATATTTTAGTGAAAGCATATGAAAAATTTCTTTTCAGGGAGTTTTCGTTGGGCGATTGTACTTTTTGAGTAAAAAGGGTTTGTACAGCTTTTCTAAACGCTTATCTCCTAATGATCATAAGTAGATGGTAAGTTGTTGATACTCCAAGAGATTACCTGTGTGTTGATTAAACAAACTTAATATAAAATAAGTAATAAAGCATTTTTTTTACTTCTTTTTTTAATCTCTTACTGTAGTTTATAACAGACATATTGTTATATTTTAAATAATAGAAAAAGATAAAAAACACTAAAATATCAATAATAACTTTGTGCTACTGTTATTATTATATGCTATAGTCAGTGTAATTTTATAAGTTAAAACAAGAACATATTTAGTTACTAAATTATACACTTAATTCTGAAAAATTGTCATTATTAGTAAATAGAGCTTTCAAATATAAATTCATTTTCATTATTCAAGTACAAGTAAATTTTGCAACATTTTCAATTGGTATATTAACCACAAAACAGGATATAACATTTTACAGCATAAAACTTAATTTATAACTTTTATTTTGTATAAACGCATTAAGTAAATTTTTCAATTTAAGTGTATTAAAGTATTTAGATGAATACGATAACATAGACTCAACAATCATATTTTTAATAAATGTTTGTAACAAATATATTTTAAACTGTTTGAAGCTTAATGTTAAATCTACATTTAAATGCGTGACATGTGCTTACATAAAACAAAAATTTTCAACTTTATTCTAAATGTCAATTGCAATTTACTAAAAACACATTCTATTTTAAGTACATTATTATTTTCAGAATTTGGAATTTTCTTAAGAACTGTTTTTCTATCAAGTATACAACGATTTAATTTAGAATTGTCAAGAAAACGTAAATGGAAACTAGACCAGTATTATCGTGTTTTTTACAAAAACTTTAGTTACATTTAATAAACAAATTGCTCTTTATGTTACTATTTGTTTTAACAGTTTCAGTGGACTAACTAATTGATCAAGCATTTCTAAATTACTTACCAATTATCACAATTTCAAGAAACCAGCTTTTTTGATGGCTTCCTGGAATGGTGAATTTTGTTTCCTAGATCAGGGAAATTCCCCTTATGGTAACCACAACCCACTACGCCGCTGCATATCCGCCCCCACACTTCCAGCATGCCCGGATGATGATTCAAGTTCGGGGTTTTCCCTATGATGATACGTCAGCAGTTTCAATTAAAGTCGTACAGGGCAGAAACATTCGCTAAAATAAAAATATAAGCTCCTCCATCAAGTTCCTTCAAGTTCTCGTAGGGATTGTTCATGTGTCTGTTGAAAATTTACAAGTTGAACTACTACTTTTACAACAGGATTTAAAACAAACAGTGATGATTGTTAATAAAATCTGTAAAAACAAACTTTAACATAAATATTTCTTAAGTGATACACATCAGTCATTCATAGGCTAGAAAACAGTATTAACATTTCACAGTACAATTCAATTGCTATAGTAGATAGGCTATTTCTGTAAGATTTTGAAAAAAAAATTTTGACTCTCTTGAGGTAGCCAGTTCAACTGACTCTCTTGAGGTAGCCAGTTGAACAACAGAATCTTAGCATCATACGCGTATGCT
This sequence comes from Thalia democratica, assembly GCF_965202585.1. Lineage (NCBI taxonomy): Eukaryota > Metazoa > Chordata > Thaliacea > Salpida > Salpidae > Thalia > Thalia democratica. The sequence continues at coordinate 13,628 of NW_028139906.1, read as the reverse complement.
TATATTTACATGTATAGAAAGCATGTTGTATCGTGTTGACGCCGAAGGCGGGTTAAAAGGCCACTGTTATAAAGTGTATAGGCTTTTAGGCCTGAAATTTGCGAAGTCGTCGCGACGAGTATGTGATAGCAAAAGGCTGCAGCAGCTGACGAGAGTGGCTGTTGCAGGGAAAACATAACGCGTGAATGCAGAACTGGCGTTTTAAGTACTTTTGAGACAGCGGTAAGCAGTGAACGGGTAAGAGACTGAAGCAGGCAGTCTAGAACGAACAAGAGACCTTAGCAGGTCAAGTGGCAAGTGCAGAAGGTAAAGACGGCCGTAGTAGGTAAACAGCTGCACTTGGCAAGGTAAAAGCTCTGACTTGAAAAGCTGTGAACAGGTAAGAGACTGAAGCAGACAGTCTAGAACGAGAACAAGAGACCTTAGCAGGTCAAGTGGCAAGTGAAAAAGGTAAAGACGGCCGTAGTAGGTGGATAGAAACAGCTGCACTTGGCAAGGTAAAAGCTCAAACTTGAAAAGCTGTGTACGGGTAAGAGACTGAAGCAGACAGTCTAGAAAAAACAAGAGACCTTAGCAGGTCAAGTGGCAAGTGCAGAAGGCAAAGACGGCCGTAGTAGGTGAATAGAAACAGCTGCACTTGGCATGGTAAAAGCTCTGACTTGAAAAGCTGCGAACGGTGCAAACATGAACTAACGTGCGATTCTAGAGGTTAGGAAAAAACGGGGCGACTCTAGAATGTGCGCGGTCGGGAGGTGAAGCACTCGTACAAGCAGGTGAAGAAGCGGGTGAATGTTGCAAACCGCTTTGAAGGTCAGAGTTGAAGTTATTTGAAGGCGTTTGTGAGGCGAGTAGAAGCTTCAAGAAAAATTTTATAAAAAAGCGGGGAAAGAATTTTTTGAAAAAAAAATTGAAATCGATTGAAAAAAAAATTGGGGAAAGAGAATGATTGTGAGAATAATGAAAAAAAAATTTGGAAAAAAAAAGGGCCGAAAAGACGAAAAATTGCGCCGCGGCGCAATTTTTCGTCTTTTCGGCCCTTTTTTTTTCCAAATTTTTTTTTCATTATTTTTTTTGACCCTTGTCGAATAATTCGACAAGGGTCTATTTTTTACCAAAAATTTATTTTGACCCTAGTCGAATAGTTCGACAAGGGTCTGTTTTTTACAAAAAATATTTTTTGGTCTTGGTCAAGTGAAAGACTTGACCAAGGCTTTTTTTTATCAAAAAATTTTCTTTAAAAAAATTCTAAAAGTTTTTTCAAGTAAAAAAGTAAAAAATTCAAGTAAATTTTTATATGTATTTTTATCTTTTTTTAGGGTTTTTATTTTTGAAAAAAGCTAAAAAAAAAATAAATTATCTTCGTAAATACTCTAAGTCAAAATAATATAGGTTCAATCTTGATAGTGTAAAATATAGAGAACTTAGGTTTAGAAAAAAAACACTCTTATGTATCCTAATATCGTTATAATAAATGAAGCTGTTTAAAAAAAAACAGATTTAGTGTGAACATTTTGATGATATATACAAACTACTTTTTGTTAAGTACAAACAGATAAGAAAAAAAAACAATTATTAAAATTCTAGTTAATTTTTTCTATTGTTTCAATGAAATTCATAAAAATAAATCTTGTAAAGCTAAAATCTTTTGTTAGAAGTTATATCACTAACTATGTAAACTTTAAAATAAATTCAAGGAAAATTTGAACGTGGTAACATCAAGTTAAAAAAAAGTTAATTTTACAACTTTTTTATACTGTTACTTTTTTATGTTGGTTCTAGTTTTAAAAAAGTTAAAAATCTTAGTCTAAAGTTTAAGTTTCTCTAAGTAAGTACAACTTCATACACTTAAATTCTAAATTACAAATGACCAAACAGGTATTTGGATTTTGAAGCTATTTGTGATAGTAATTATAATTGTGATCTAAACTTGAATTGTGGTGATTTTATTTGTTTACTTGGCTGGATCTTAGTAGTAATAGTTAGTAAAATGTTTTAACCTTAAAATAATACATTTTATCATTCTTAAATGTAAAATTCTTTCTTGACCATATTAAGTTTCTCAATATAATACTTGGAAAAATTTATGGCAAAAAAATAAAAAACTTATTTGTTATGAAGGAATTAGCTGAATTTGCATTTGATCAGAGGAATGATATTTGTTTTTAAATCTTAAAACTGGCGATTCTATCAACTAGTTTGGGAAACCAAGTTCTAATATAAATTACTTAGTTTCTTAATATTTAAAAAAGTTATATTGTAAAACTAAAAAGTTTCTGCACATACGCTATTTTAAGCAACTTTAATAATCAGATAACAAAAGTTATTAATATAAAAAAATTATGATAGCTGACACATAACTTTTTTGTTCTTTTATTTTTGATATTAACTTTTACCTTAAAAATATTACAGTTAACTATTACTTGACGGAAATTTTAGCTTTTACAAATTGATAGTTATACTTCATGTTACAGAAAGTAATACTTAATAATAAAGTTGGAACAATTTTTAGTAAATGTAACGGTTTTCAGAAAATTTAAAATTTAACAGAAATAAAATAGTTTAAAGCTGGTTTCTCAAAGTTTACTGCTCAAACTTTGATTTCATAAAACGGCTTTAAATTAGAAACTCTTTAAAAGTCTTAGTTTGCTAAATTCGCACACTACAAAACTAAACAAATAATACAAAAATGAAATCGGTTTAAAGGTTTTAATCATTTAAGTTTTCTTTTAGTGTTGATTTTATTCAAAACGTCAGTTAATTCTTACCTATATATTTAACTTTTTATTTCTATTAATCTAACGTAAAACTTTTAAGCTAAAACTGTGCCTTTGAAAAAGTTTATTTTGAGGTTAACTTGCAATTTTATTGCAATAGCTGTTTTTTTAAGTAAATTCAGAACTTAAAAGCATCAAAATAAAAGCTAGCGTTTCCAAATATATACTTGTATTCTTAACAGAAAAGCAGTTAAATATTTAAGCAATTGAACTTACACCAGTTGAGTGTGGTCTAGTTTTAGTTAAAATTACTTTACAATTTCAATCTGTTATATTTGGTTTCCCGTTGTCAAAATTATTAGTTTACTAGCCCAGTTAAAGACAGGAAAGTACCAACTTTATCAGCAATATAATAGTATAAGCAAGGTAGGATAACAACAGTTAAAATATTTCTTTTTTAGTAATAAATGTTTTATTCAAAGTTGGTCAAAAACAAGCTATAAACACGTAAAAAGTAAACTCTAAAAAATATAAACTTGCTTCATTAAGTTTTAAAATTAGTGAGCTAACTTTTAAGTGATTGTTACATATGGTAATCGGAATGACAAGAGTTAGTTTTAAGACGTTAGTTTATTTTTGCAAACTGACTAATTGTAGTTTGCAATATATTTAAACTGCTCACCCAAGTTTAGTAAGGTAATCAACTTTAGTAAGTTAAATAGGGAAAGCTACTTACGCATTTTGTTCAAGAAGCCAAAATATTAAAAGTTAATACAACATTTATATAAAATAACACACCTTAACCCTCAATTAAACTTCTATCTAAGCTTGTAAATATTATTTACACACCATCAATGAATGTAAGGATATTTTTTTACTGAACAAAACATAACTACCGATAATTAAAGCTTACACGCAATTCAATTCGTACAAAAAAATGTAAAGTTTTTATAATTAGGTCACACTCAAATTGCATAATTCTAACTAATCTTTCAAACTCAAACTTAGTTGTTGTTTTTGTTTTAACTGTTGCTTTACAAAAACTAAACTACTTTTACCTAAATCTTAAGTCTGTAACAGTTATTATATTAAAAAAAAAAGTTTTTTTTGGGCTTTAGACTAACGTGAGCATATAGTTTTCAACTAAAAATATTACTTTGGATTTACCTAGCTCAGTTTATTTTATATTTTCAGTACCTAATTCATATTAAAATGTCTAAAAAGTTTTTTTTTAAGTTTAAACCTAACATTTATTTACAGTAACCTCTCGCTTATTTACGCACATTGTGTCCACAGAAGAAGTGCGTAAAGATGCGAGAGATCGTAAAGATACGAAAGGTACCAAATACACTTACTATAATGGCTGTTTTTTGATATTGCTTCATAGTTAAAAGCAGACTGGGAACTTTACCACTTTTAACAATTTCTTTACTCTATTTAACAAAATATATCTAAAATAATAAGTAGATTTTATCTCTATCTATATTTAAATGTCACTTATTTGATACTTAACATTCATATTCTATTCTACTTAGCAAATTCAATTTATAATAAAGCATTTGATAACAATTAAAAAATGGTGTGGTGTCTATATTAAAATTTGTGTTGCTTTATTCATATATAGTGCAAGAGTGCTGTATTATTTTTTTGTGTTTTTAACTCTCATAATTTCATTATACTTTCATTATTTAACACAGTCATATTTCTTTCAGAATTTTTATTTAATCTCTTATTGCTAACATAATTAATCTAAATGTTTATCAATTAGTCAAGGAACATAAGTTTACTAAGTCTAAAGATAGAGGTGAGATAGCATTTAACAACATATTTTAAATTAAAAATATACAACGAACCTTACTTGTGCAATACTAAAAAAAACTAAAATTTTTATTTTTTGAATTTTTTAGAATTCTAAAATGCGGAACTAAACAAGAGTGCGTAACGTCACGAGTGCGTAAAGATGCGAGAGGTTACTGTACTCTTTTGACGCCTTCCTAACTTCTCATAATTTTCTTATATCTAAAAAACAAACTGACGAGGTCATATACCCAAGCGTTGTTTTTTCTCAAATAAATCATATAAAATTGTTCAAGTAATCAACTATTTTTTATTTTTTAGATTTGAATTTTTTAATTAGTATTTAGTCCTATGCATATATTGTAATACTGTATTTTCAAACGCAAATTTGAAATCGTCTAAGTTGCAAGAAAACTTCAACAACCGACATGGTTGAGCAGATGTTTCATGATGTTGAATCATTGAAAGCAAAAAAGATCCGCTTTTAATCACGAGTAACACTTTCAAAGTTGGGTTTTGTAATCTGTTGCAAACCACTTTTAATGGCTTCATACCATGTGGCGTATAAATTAGCCAAATCCAAGAAGCCTCATACGATTGCTGAGGAGTTGATAAATCCACGTGTTTCACAAATGACGAAAATTGTTATAGGAAAAGGGTACAGACATCCAAATTATTGGTTGTGTGTGTACTGTAGATGCCCCTGTTATGTTAAGAAACAAATCGTTTTTTTATTTTGCTTTGTTAAAACAGGGTATTTCGCACTTGCAGGGTACTCACTGTTTTTTTCATCGACATGCTTTTGCATCAAAAACATAGCCATCATAATCTAAAAATATCCTTGATATTTCTTGAAGGCCACCAACTGAATTAGAGGTCGTTTCTAAATCACTGCCGTTTTAATTCGTTGTGCCAAGGTTACGGTAGTGAACATTCAGTTTTAATTTTCCTTACGGAGGTCCGCTGGCTATCACGTGGAAGAGTTTTAACGCGCTTTTTTGACTTTCGAATACAAGTCAAAGCTTTTCTTAAGGAACGTGACTATTACTATGCTAAAGAAATGGAGTCATAAGAATATAAGAAAATACTAGCTTATTCGAGTGACATTTTCAGCCATATAAATAACCTTAATGTTTCTAGGGAATATAAAAACATACTTAAATGTAGGAAGTATTAAATACTTTAAAATAAAAGTTACATCTATGGTGTCGACGAGTTAAAACAGGCAATGTAGCAAACTTTCAATCACTCGAAGAAGTCATTGATGAAAATGAGTCTTAAATTCCAAGTGTGTTTTAAGAATTATGAATCATTTAGAAATAATATCCAAATATATTTAACCATTTTATGGATATTTTGGATTAGAACAGGAAACTTCTGAAGAACTATTTAAATAGTATAACAAAATAGGTTTTTGAGAAAATCTTTATCGCGAGATATAACAACTGTGTACTAACATTTTTATTTTCTAATAACGTACAATAAAGTCAATTTGATAGGTAAACACAAACCGACTTTACATAGTTTTTAACTGCATAAAATTGTTTTAACATAAAAAGTAATCAACTAATATTCAATTTTGGGGTTCTGTAGACCATTTCAACCTGGGGTCAGAACGTCATAAAATTAACTATTTTTATTATCTATACACAATAAACCCGCAAAAACGACATTAACAGCTAACTGTGTTTAAATGTTAAGTTTATTGAAATAAATTTCACAGCAGACAACTGTTAAATTTTAAAATAGTTATATACAAGTATGAAAATTTACCTTTTTATTGCAGGCGTTTTGGAAGGATACATTCTTACATCTGAAAGATACATCTATACTAACTTGCTCTCTGGCGTGTCTTTTCTAATCAGATCAAGAATTCCATCGGGAGTCGCTACTATCATGTGGATATCTAGCTCAAGTCTCATGATGTCGTTTCTCAAGTTGGTACCACCTGTATTGAAATACTAAACTAAAGCAAATAAAAGTTTATTGATATCTACCTAATATGAATGAATACAAAACACTGAACCGAATACTTATTGAAAATTTAGATTTTTACTGCTAAAAATTAAATGCTAAAAGTAAACTATATTGTTGTTAGTTAAAGTTGAAATGTCAATAAACCAGTTACAAACTTCTTAGTTTAATTTAGTATAAATACATAGTAAGAATTACATTCAATTACTATAAACTAAAATATTCGATTGTATTTTACAATATTGTAATCTTAATTATTGTATTAATATAACCGCTTTATATTGTAAAATAAAAGCGATTAAATATTTAAGTTTTGTTAATTTATGATAAATAAGTTTTATTTTATCTATAGATTATAAATTTTTAGCCACTGTTGTCTTTTCATCCTCAAAAATGAAAAAAAATATCTTAAAACGTGTGCTTCCAAAACATTTTACGGTTTTGATTGCTTTGTAGATTATGAATAAAAATTTCTTTCAAATAAATAAGTTAGGAAAAGTATTATTTTAACTTTAAAGCTAGACTTATTAGAAAAATGTGCTTTAATGAGCAAAACTAATCGAAAATGCGAACAAAAGCTTTTAAAAATAATATACAAAAATTAAGAATACAAACCTATCTAGTGTAGTAACTTATTTTACCTTTTAATGCTCAAATTCAAATAAATCACTTCAAGATAAAATGAATATAGCTTAAATTTAATGAAAATTGGTTAAACTATTTAAAACTATATACCATAAAACATATTTTGTGAAGATTATTCTGAATAATATATGTAATTTTTAGTTTTTTAATTTATTCTTGTTCATTTATTTGTTAAATGCAATTAGTAAAAGGTTGTATTAAATCTTTTGAAATCATATAATTTAATGTTATACTATTAAAAAGAAGTACGTGTGAGTTAAACAAATTGTTTTTCGAAAGCTGTACAACAAACTGACGAATTTTTGTTTACAGTAACCTTATGCGATTCTTATCGCAGTCCACAGTAATAGTGCGTAACTACATGAGAGGTAGCAAATACTATTCTGGATTCTTCTCATAATGCATTTGATTAGAAACAGTTTGTGCTACAGCAGACGACTCAAACAGAAAAATTTTTATGTTTACTAAGAATAACAAATATGATTTGTGTATTACATGTGTTTATTTAGTATCATTGTCACATATAATTTTCTTTGAGCTGCTTATTTAGATTATTATTAATACATCGTGCAAGAGCACTGAATAATATGTTTGTGTTGTGAACTTTTATATTATTTTTTTGCAGGGGTCGGATGCCAAAAAATTAACTATTTTAAAATCTATATAAAATAAACGCGCAAAAACGACATTAACAGCTAACTATTTTTACATGTTTAATATACTTAAATAAATTACACAGAAGACAACTGTAAAGTTTTAAAATAGTTATATACAAGTATGAAAATTTACCTTTTTAGTGCATGCATCTTGGAAGGATACATTTTTACACTTCAAAGATTCAAAACACCTGATGATTCTGTAGAAATTTGATTAATCAAAACTAACTATTTTCAAACATTTTCAAACGAAGAAAATAAAACCATGTTATAATACTCAACATCTTAGCTTGGCCTGACTCATTTTGATATGTTTAAAGATAAAGGCTATAGAAAAAGAAGTAGGTATATTATAAACAGTATTTTTTATGATGGTTAATTAAAAAAATATCAAGTAATATTTAAATTGATTTTAACTTTAATATAACTATGCACTGTTTGTTTTCATACCAAATATGAAAATAAATTTATGTGTCTATAGAGCACAAAGAGTTACAAATAAATATTGTCTGAATAAAGAGATTGACTAATTACAAAATTTCCTACATTTTCAAAGAAAAAACAGGTGAAAACAACTTGATAAAAACTATTTTTACTATAAACTATCAATCGATCATCTAGCACAATAAGTTATTTGTTATAAATCTTAACACAAATAAGTAACAAATTATAAAAAAAAGATACATATATATAATACCATTAACTTGAAGCCTGGTTATCATAAAACAGCTAATTAGCTTGTAATCACTCAAGCGTAGAATATTATAATGTTCATATAAATTATAGAGGTTTATTTAAAAGTTTAACTTTTTCTCAAATTTTCATATTATAAGTGAAGCAACATCATAATATTTGTTTAAATTCTAATAACTATTTCAACAGTTACATAACTGGAATTAAGGCAAAGAAAAGCAATAAAAATATTAAAATATCTAATATAATAGCTTACTTGTTCATGAAGGATTCAACAGATAGAGGGAATGTTGCTGAAAACAATAACATCTTTCTGCTTCTAGGTAGCATGCTTTGCAATTCCACCATCATTCGGTGGAAATCTGATGACAACAATTTGTCCGCTTCGTCCAATACAAGCATGTGGCATTTCTAACATAAAAGTTATTCAGTTAGTTCTTTAAGTTCATTTCAACTTTTAACAAAACGAGTTTATTTGCTGTCCAAGGGCTGTTGCCAAATAATGTTCGTATTTTAAACATAACTATTAATGAAACCAACATAAACAACAACAGTCGCTCAACTACAATTGACATATTCAATTTCAGATGCATTTGCTACAAGTAAACAAAACATTCATTTTTGCTGGGTTTTGTTTAGAACTTTTTTCATAACAATCTAAACTACAAATAAATAATAAACAAAAAATTCAAACTAATGTGCTCTCTGGCGTGTCTTTTTTAATCAGATATAGAATTCTACCTTAATAGAATTATACAATGTTTGTATTCATACCAAATATGAAATCAAATTTATGTGTCTATATAACACAAACAGTTACAAATAAATATTGATTGTATAAAGAGATTGAATAATTACAAAATTTTCTACATTTTCAAAGAATAAACAAGTGATAACAACTTGATAAAAACTATTTTTACTATAAACTAATCAATCGATCATCTAGCACAATAAGTTATTTGTTATAAATCTTAACACAAATAAGTAACAAATTATAAAAAAAAGATACATATATATAATACCATTAACTTGAAGCCTGGTTATCATAAAACAGCTAACTAGCTTGTAATCACTCAAGCGTAGAATATCAGAATGTTCATATAAATTTAGGGGTTTATTTAAAAGTTTAATTTTTTCTCAAATTTCATACTAGAAGTGAAGCAACATTATAATATTTGTTTAAGTTCTAATAACTATTTCAAGGATTACATAATTAGAAAATGGCAAAGAAAAGCAATAAAATATCTAATATAATAGCATACTTTCGCATGAAGGATTCGACAGATAGCGGGAATGTTGCTGAAAACAATAACATCTGTCTACTTCTAGGTAGCATGCTTTGCAATTCCACCATCATTCGGTGGAAATCTGATGACAACAATTTGTCCGCTTCGTCCAATACGAGCATGTGGCATTTCTAACATAAAAGTTATTCAGTTAATTTTTTAGGTTCATTTCAACTTTTAACAAAACGAGTTTATTTGCTGCCCAAGGACTGTCGCCATAATATTCGTAAAAGGTGAAAACAACTTGATAAAAACTTTCAACAAAACTAGTTTATTTGCTGCCCAAGGGCTATTGCCACATTATATTCGTATTTTAAACACTATAATTAAAATTAATAGCTTAAATTTTTACTATAAACTAAACAATCGTTTATCTAGCACAATAAGTTATTTGTTATAATTCTTAGCACAAACAAGTAATAAATAAATAAAAAGATACATATATATAATACCATTAACTTCAAGCCTGGTTATTATAAAATAGCTAACTAGCTTGTAATCACTCAAACGTAGAATATTATAATGTTCATACAAATTTAGTGGGGTATTTAAAAGTTTAATTTCTTCTCAAATTTTCATATTATAAGTGAAGCAACATCATAATATTTGTTTAAGTTCTAATAACTATTTCAAAAGTTACATAATTTGAAAATGGGAAAGAAAAGCAATAAAAATATTTAAATATCTAATATAATAGCATACTTTCGCATGAAAGATTCAACAGATAGCGGGAATGTTGCTGAAAACGATAAGATTTTTCTACTTCTAGGTAGCATGCTTTGCCATTCCACCATCATTCAGTGGAAGTCTGATGACAACAATTTTTCCGCTTCGTCTAATACGAGCATGTAGCATTTCTAACATAAAAGTTATTCACTTAATTCTAATTTTAACAAAACGAGTTTATTTGCTGCCCAAAGACTGTCGCCATAATATTTGTAGTATAAACCACAACTATTAACCAGTTGAGCAACTAATAAAACCAACATAAACAACAACAGTCGCTTAACTACAATTGACATATTTAATTTTAGGTGCATTTGCTACAAGTAAACAAAACATTCATTTTCGCCGAATTTTGTTTAGAACTTTTTTCATAACAATTTAAACTACAAATAAATAATAAACAAAAAATTTAAACTAACTTGCTCTCTGGCGTGTCTTTTCTAATTATATGGAGATTTCCACCGGGAATTGCTACTATCATTGAATATCTTTGCTCAAGTCTCTACAATGTCATCTCTCAAGTTGGTAACACCTGTATTGAAATACTGAACTTAAGCAAATGAAAATTTATTGATATCAACCTAATGTGAATGAATACAAAATACTGAAATATGTACTTATCTAAATTTATAATTTTACTGCTAAAATTAAATGCTGAAAATTTACGAGTGATAAAAATCTAACTTTGTGGTTAATATTTACATTATAAACGAAACAATCCTCAATTTTATTTTATCAAATCAAGCATGTTAGAAAAGCAAAGAAGTAGACAAATTTCAACAAGGTTGGGTTGCAATTATAGATATTGTTATTTTCAAATACTTAATTTTTTTTTTTATGATTAAATATTACAACAACGCTTTTAAATTTAATATTATATCCAAGAAAAACTTTTTATTTTAGATCAAAAACAAACCCTTCATATAAATTCCTTTTTGAAGCTCCCTGTCCAAGCACATGGTCTGGAAATAGAGGCCCTTGGTGTTGGTAACATCTTCCGTCTTCTTCCTGTTGTCTCTCTTTATTTTTCCCTCCTTCATCATCTGTTCCTTCCACTCCTCGCTCGTCTGCTCATTCTGTTGCTGTTGTTCGAAGACAATTATGCCCTGTGGTGGGAAATTTATTTATGAAGCCGAAAAACAGTGGGTTGCTGTACGACCATTGAAAAATAATTATGACAAATGTTTAAACAATTGACAAACTTTATTGTTAGAGCGTTTTGTGAGGCCAAGTACGTCTTAATATTAAAAAAAAAACATACTTGCTTTAAACTACTTTGATAAAAGTATATGTAAATAAGTAAAAAATACTCTTCAGTGCACAAATTTAACTCAAACACCAATAAAATTTACTAAACATTTCAAGATCAAACTGATAAAATTCAAAATTTAGATCAAACTAATATAAAGTTGATATTTACTTAATTAAAAAATAAATAAACCTGCTGGTTTATAGTGGTTATTATTCGGAGCTTGGTCTCTCGGTTGTGTTTTATAGATAATTTTATTTATAGAAATAACCTAATTACAATTTTTTTAAGTTTTCAAAACGTCTTGTGATTTTTATATTATAAGCTAATACTATTTGACTTTATAACAAGCAAATATTTATGAAACCAACTTAAACTGTGAAATAGTTACAAATGTTACATTTTCGACACTAGTTTATATTCAAGATTTCTATTGACATATAAAGGCTTTATATAATAAATAGACTTATTTATAAAAGAATTTTTGGTAATTGCCTAGGATGTCACACCAATATCAAGCTGAAATTATACTTGAATTCTTTTTTAAGAAATTTTAGGCTAAAAATCAATGCTATAAGCATAATATTTTTAATCTTAAAAGATACTTTGTTTCAAACTAGATATATTAATATAGAGTAAGAATTAAATTTAATTATTGTAAACTTAAATATTTGATTGTATTTCACAACATTGTATTTGATAAAAGTCTTTTCAGCCTTTAAAATCCATCCTCAAACATGCAAATTTTTTAAATGACTTTAATTCACATACTCAGATCCTTAAAACATTAAAAAACAAATAAGAGCGAAAAAGTTACCTATAGAGGGTAAGGGTTAGCGTTAATAGTGATAGAAAAAATAATAATAATAAATTTAAGTTAATAAAAAATAAATTAAAAATTTCAACAGGTGCAAAATTGTCTTTGTGTAGATTTTTGTTTGTAAACATTATTGTAAGCTTAAAATATTTTTGAAAAGATGCTTATGCTCAATAGAAGAAGTTCGTTGAAAAAAAAGTCTAGTTTTAAATGTTAAAAAATAGTTTTCCTGACTTTTTTATTTCAAATAAAGTTTTAACTCATAATCTACAAAGCAATCAAAATCATTAAACATGTTTTTTGTTCAAAAACATTGAAAATTGTAAGTGTAAAAGATTTTTAAAAATAAACATTTAAAAAAAAAGATACTTTTTAATTTTTGAGGATGGATTTTTGAGGCTGAAAAGATAATCAATGTAAATTATTGTACATATGATATAATAGCATTGTATTGTAAAATAAAAGTGATTAAATATTTAACTTTTATTAGTTTATGATAAATAAGTTCAATTTTATTTATAGAACAAAAATTTTTAGCCTATACTTATGGATAAATAAGACATCAAATATAATATAATTTCAACTTGATATTGGTGCAACATTATCCTAGGTAATTACCAAATTTTCAATACTCATCTAAATTTCTATAATGCTTTTAAACATAATTTAACTGCTACCAAGTTCCAATCATAAAATTAGAGAGTATTAAAATCATTATAATTATTTGTCATAAATGGTATCATATAATCTGTAATAGTTTTACTAATAACCTATTGATAATATAAATGTATTTTCTATAAAAGTACATAAACTTAACATAAAACATTTAAGATGAAAAGAGGAGCCACTAGAAAATAACCTAATGCTTAAATAAATAACCTGAGTTTGTATATTAACAGGATGGCCATTTGTTTAAAATAAAATTTAGTTTTTAGACTTTCTGCCAGGATTTTTAAAGTTTTCTAGTCTTTTTTTAACAGAACTTTAAATCTAAGATAAAATTTAAAATTTCAATTGTATTACATTAATAAAAAGATTATGTAATTCTACTACAAATGTGTTAAAAAACTA